>NW_028289342.1:0-161553 GCF_059628265.1 Tinamus guttatus
TACAAAAAAAAAAAAAAAAAAAGAATGCTGAAAATATCAGAATCTTCTGTCCCTTACCTTCCCTTGACTGTCACATCATAGCATAGCTTGAATCAAGAACCTGAATTTTCCCTATTTTCTTGTGAATGCTGTCATTGTGTAAATAAGAATTACTCTGGACATGATTTTGCATCCCCTCACATGTTTTTTGACAAATAGTCGTTTTTGAGGCACGTCCCCGTTCTCTGTTCTCTCCTCCACACTGCATTATTTAACATGAGCATGACTGCTGTAAAATCTCCCTCAAATCACACCCTTACAATAATAGATATTTCATGTGCAGATATTGGGGAAAACTTTGCTCAGAAAAGCATGTAATATAGCCAGAGAAAGAGTGAAAAGACAAAGTCACAAAGAATCAGATGCACAAAGCACAAAATTGCAAATCAAATCAAAAACAGAGCAGGAAAGAAAAGTCAGCACAAGTTTCCCTGTTGTCTGAAGAAAAATTTTGATTAAAATAAAACAAACACTTCAGTAATATTTTTAAAAATTGGCAATTGTGTATTTGATTTGGGCATAAGAGGGTACAATCTTTTGGAATCATTCCCAGTCAATGCATATACAATGTAACATTCTGTATTAGATCTTTGCATATAGTAATTCTAATATTAACAAAATAAACAAAAATATAACAAAATATAAATTAACATTTTGCTAGAGAACTTTTACTGGCAAGGGGTCTCAATTGTCTCTGCTATTGTTAGAATTGTCATTGATACAATTTTGAGTGCAATTAACTTGCACTCCTCAAAGAATTCCTATACATGATTCGGGAGCTAGCAGGAATTAGTTTAGAGGAACTGTTTTGAAGGGTAAAGCAGTCCACTGAAGTGGACTGTTCTATGCCAGTTGACTTTATGGATACATTTACACTGTGTCTGCAATTAGTATGTAGAGATTGGTAGAAGAGAAACATATCTATAGAGAGAAACACTTGGTGACAACACCAAATATTTGGTGGGATAGCTCGCACGACTGGAGCGCTGCCATGGAAGGCTATGTGCTCTTTAGGAAGGACAGGCTGGGAAGGCGAGGTGGTGGAGTTGCTCTTTATGTGAGAGAGCAACTGGAATGCATGGAGCTCAACCTGGGAGTCGAGGATGAGCGAGTTGAGAGCTTGTGGGTAAGGATTAGAGGGCAGGCTAATGTGGGAGACACTGTGGTGGGTGTCTGCTACCGGCCACCTGACCAAGACGAGGAGGTTGATGAGGCCTTCTATAGGCAGCTGGATGTTGCCTCACGGTCACAGGCCCTGGTTCTCATGGGGGACTTCAACTACCCCGACATCAACTGGGAGGACAACACAGCCAGGCATAAGCAGTCCTGGAGGTTCCTGCAGAGCGTCGACGATAACTTTTTGACGCAGGTTGTGGAGGAGCCGACGAGGAGAGGTGGGCTACTGGACCTCGTGCTATCAAATAGAGAGGGACTAGTAGGAGATGTGGAGGTGGAGGGTAGCCTCGGCTGCAGTGACCATGAGTTGGTGGAGTTCAGGATTCAACGAGGAGGAGGCAGGGCTGTAAGTAGCCTTGCGACGATGGACTTCAGGAGGGCCAACTTTAGCCTCTTCAGAGACCTCCTCGGTAGAATCCCATGGGCTAGTGCTCTAGAAGGCAGGGGGGCCCAAGAGAGCTGGTTAGTTTTCAAGCAGCACTTCCTCCACGCTCAGCAGCAGTGCATCCCTGTGTGTAGGAAGGGAGGCAGAGGGGGCAGGCGACCTGCGTGGATGAGCCGGGAGCTTGTGGCAATGCTCAAGCAGAAGGCAGCGGTATACAGAATGTGGAAAAAAGGACAGGCCCCCTCGGAGAAATACAGGAACGTAGTCAGGGAATGCAGAGATGCCACAAGGAAAGCTCAGGCACAATTGGAATTAAATCTGGCAAGAGATGTTAAAAATAATAATAAGAGTTTTTTCAAATATGACAATGGTAAAAGGAAGATCAGGGAAAACGTGGATCCGCTGGTGGACGAGATGGGCACCCTGGTTACAAATAACACAGAAAAAGCAGAGTTGCTCAATGCCTTCTTCACTTCAGTGTTTACCAAGGGCAGCCCTTTAGAGCCCCAGGCCCTAGGGACAAGAGAAGAAGCTGGTGGAGAGGAAGACTTGCCCTGGGTAGAGGAAGATTGGGTCAGAGAGCACCTAAGGAACCTCGATACCCACAAATCCATGGGCCCTGATGGGATGCACCCCAGAGTGCTGCGGGAGCTGGCAGATGCCATAGCTAAGCCGCTCTCCATCATCTTTGAAAGATCCTGGAGAACGGGGGAGGTGCCGGAAGACTGGAAGAAGGCCAATGTCACGCCAGTCTTCAAAAAAGGCAAGAAGGAGGACCCAGGTAACTACAGGCCAGTCAGCCTCACCTCCGTCCCCGGAAAAGTGATGGAACGGCTCATACTGGCCGTTGTCTCCAGGCTCACGAAGGACAAGAAGGTGCTCAAGAGTAGTCAGCATGGATTCACCAAGGGGAAATCTTGCCTGACTAACCTGATAGCCTTCTATGATGAAATGACCGGCTGGATAGACGAGGGGAGAGCGGTGGATGTCGTCTATCTCGACTTCACCAAGGCTTTTGACACCGTCCCTCACAACATCCTCCTGGGCAAGCTCCGGAAGTGTGGGATAGATGAGTGCACAGCGAGTTGGATTAGGAACTGGCTGGATGGCAGGGCCCAGAGAGTGGTGATCAGCGGTGCAGAGTCTAGTTGGAGGCCTGTAGCTAGTGGGGTCCCCCAGGGGTCAGTCCTTGGTCCAGTCCTGTTCAATTTATTCATCAATGACCTGGATGAAGGCACAGAGTGCTCCCTCAGCAAGTTTGCTGATGATACCAAACTGGGAGGAGTAGCTGATACCCCAGAGGGCTGTGCTGCCATCCAGAGGGACCTGGACAGACTGGACAACTGGGCGGTGAAAAACCTCATGCAATTCAACAAGGCCAAGTGCAAGGTCCTGCACCTGGGGAGGAATAACCCCAGACACCAGTACAGGCTGGGGACTGACCTTCTGGAGAGCAGCTCTGCGGAGAAAGACCTGGGTGTCATGGTGGACGACAAGGTGACCATGAGGCAGCAGTTGCCCTCGTGGCCAAGAAGGCCAATGGGATCCTGGGGTGCATTAAGAAGAGCATCTCTAGCAGGTCGAGGGAGGTGATCCTGCCCCTCTACTCAGCCCTGGTGAGGCCGCATCTGGAGTACTGTGTCCAGTTCTGGGCTCCACAGGACAAGAGGGATGTGGAGCTGCTGGAGAGAGTCCAGCGCAGGGCCACAAGGATGATCAGGGGCCTGGAACATCTGCCCTATGAGGAGAGGCTGAGGGAGCTGGGCCTGTTCAGCTGGAGAAGAGAAGGCTGAGAGGGGACCTGAGCAGTGTCTAGAAGCACCTCAAGGGAGGCAGTGAGGAGGATGGTGCTGGCCTCTTTTCACTGGTGGCCAGCGACAGAACTAGAGGAAATGGCCACAAACTGAAGCACCAAAAGTTCCACAGGAACTTAAGGAAAAATTTCCTGACAGTGAGGGTGCCAGAGCCCTTGAACAGGCTGCCCAGAGAGGTTGTGGAGTCTCCTTCTCTGGAGATCTACAAACCCGCTTGGACGCAGTCCTGTGCCACGTGCTCTAGGTGACCCTGCGTGTGCAGGGAGTTGGACTAGATGATCTCTAGAGGTCCCTTCCAACCTTAATAAAAAAAGAAAGGAAAAAGAAAAGAAAATATTGGTTTTGTGCACGCACATTCCTTCCTAGACCTCCACAGATACCTGTAAATGCAGCTGTGATCTTGATCTGATTCTAAGTGTATTTGAAAGGATTAAGACTCAGAGCCCCAAAAGGGGGGTGCATCTGCTTTGGTGGAACTACCTGGTCCAGGGAAGCATACTATTTTCCTCTGTGCCCTTCAGCAACAGTTTTCCTTTCATATGCTTGATAATCGACCTTGTAACCGTAAATACATAAACCAGTGGGTTAAGAATTTAAGCCCATAAACATGTAGCATGCAATCATACATGCCAATATGCCAAAAAGATATCTTCCTTGAAATTAAAAACAAACAAAAAAACCCTTCAAACTAACCTATCAATAGGAATTGCAGAACCTACAACCAAATGATCAGATCAAATAAGCTGAATCTTTACTCTGCAGTATGATGCTATTACAAATGACTTTTGCTGTTTTATAAATGGAATGGATTGAAGAACTACTGACAGCACTGTGGAACCCTATATGGAGAATAAGACACAATTAGGTAGCATAAAAGAAGAAAAAGTGCAGTTACACTTAAATATTACAAGACATATTGTCAACATTGTCAGGCCAGATTACTTTGTATACGACAATCAGAAAAATTTATATCATGGTATTCTTCAGAGCTCAAAGACTTAAGTCATTAAATTATTCAGCAGAAAGATGTTACTAGATTTTGGTAAGTCTGGTTATTTTCTAAATACATATCTAAAATAGAGGTTGTTAAGAACTTACATGTAAATTAAGAAATTAAGGTGCAATATCCTACTTCATTAGAAATTCTGTAAATGGTATCATCGCACTGTAGTTTAAAAGTCTAAATTTATTTCACTGTTATAGTAATTATTTAAGTTATTTGTTTAAAGCTGAATGATCTGAGGATTCTTGTTTAATGCCTCTTGAAACACTCTTTGCGGGTATTTGCTCTCTTGCAGAGAGCAAAAGCAGAGCTAATGTTCTGAGCAGGTATTTGCCTCAACTCTGTCCTTCCCAATTTCTCTGAGTTAATTGCAGTCTTATGAAATAATTCCACAAAATTCTGATTCCTGCCTTCCTCCTAAACTCTCTCAAGTCATTATAATCCATTTTCTTCTTATTTGAAGCCTTTACAAAGCTCTGTGAGCAGTTACTTTAATTATGTACTAGGATATTCCAGTCATTCCAGGCCTCGGATGTGGTCCCTTTCTATGTTGTACACAGAAAACACAAAAAGTCTGGCCTTTTGATGATAAGGAGGTGATTCTTCTCCAGTAGGAGAGAACACTGAGTTTTGAAGGACTGGCAGTTTTGCTTGTTCTTATATTTCCTATTCAGGTTGCAGCCTTACTCGCTCCAGTTACTGAGCTAACTCCATGTTACAATCTTCCCTCTAACACTTAACCTAGATTCTCAGAGGAATGTGCCACTGGGCATGACAGACAGATTTTGACCAGTAGTCAATAAGCAGAAAAAGAGGTGTAAAATTAACCCTTCCACAGCTGCAGTGAATGATTTAAAGCATTTTTTTTCCAAAACACATACCAATTCCATCCTTAGTTCAAGCCAAAGAGTTGTCAAGGGGATGGCATAGAAGGTTTCCTCAAGTCAAAGTTTCACAGAAGATCATTAACTATCAGCTGAAATCCCCATTTCTCTAGGTCATATTTGAGCTGTTAAATTGTACTGATATCAACTGGAGAGATAATAAAAACAACCCCTCCAAAGAAGAATCACATTCTAACATTCTTATATTCCATAAATTACATCCTTATATTTAATCTTTCTAAACTGATAGACCAGAATACATCCAGAAGATTACATATATACAAACATTGAAAAGAAAGGAAAAGAAAAATCTGAAATAAAAACTGCTTAAAAGAAAAGGGTAGGCATACAAACAGTGGTAAGAAAAAAACTGAAATAAAAAATTACTTAAAAGAAAAGGTGGAGTTATAGTTCAGCTTCTACGCCTCTACAGTGGAATGTCTTACTGAGAATGCTTTGAACATGACCTACCCTGTTCACTTCTATGTACAATTGTCCTTCCTTGTCCTCACAGTTGAGGCATGCAAGTCCAATACATGAACTACGTACTGTAACTAATGGAAAAGTAGAATTAAATAGAAATAAAGACAAAGTGTGAAAAAATAGAATTCATTTTTATTGAATATATATATTATTAAATATAAATGTATTATAAATAATATTACATATTATTGAATGTTATCTGAATTATTCCAGAAATATGCAATATAGAAACTAAGATGTGATCTTGTCATTTTGTTCATTTATAGCTGATAAAATGTTTTAAAAAGCAAAATAATACTTCATGAAATATTTCAATAATTTCCTATAGAAGAACTGTGGATTGTATTAGCAATTGTTAAGAACACTTCATTTAATAATTTTATGCATTTGAAAATATAAAAGAGGGGCTTAAGATATAGTTTGCATGTTTGTACCGACTCACAAACACACAGAGAAATTTAGTCAGCTTTTCAGTATATCAAAAATAATTCAAATAATAGTTATGTTTTTGTTCCTCTGTATAGATACATAGGAGAAAAGTACCTTAAAAGTACCTTTTTTTTTTTTTCTTGGTACTAGAGAAGGAGAAAGAAAATGGGCAATTCAGCAACACAGAAAATTAGAGATGGAAATGTCCTGTTGGAGGCTCCAGAAATGCATGAGTCAAGCGACTGGCCTGGGGACACTGGAAATCTTGATGAGGACATGGTAGGAAATGTTATACAGGTACTTATGGCTAGAAAGACATGGAAGAAGAATTTATCATGTTACAAAATCTACAAAATAATTTAAACTTTGAAATAGTAGTAAGCACTTGAGAGAGATGTTAGGGGTAAGCCTTAGTAGGAATGAGAGCCAGCATAATATAATAGATAATATGCATGCCTATGTCAAGTTTATTTTTAAACATATATATATATATACATATATGCATATGTACAAATATATGTATGTACATAGTCACACACCCCAGAGTATATTAGAGATTAAGAATGGCTATTGCACCCTCCTAAAGAACATAATTGTGGAATAAAAATTAGAGGAAACTAGGGAGCACAGAAAAGCAGGGGAGAATAAGAGAAGGATGAAATGCTCTTAGAAATGCTGTATGTAGAGTGGAAAAGGATATTTCCCTATAATAATTCCCTATATAGAGTACTTCCAACTCCTCATTCCCTCAGAAGGAGATGGGGAGTGTGTCACAGCTTGCTCCCAGACCAGCTGCTTGAATGTTGTGGAATAGTTCTCTCTCCTTCAATTCGGAAGGATGAGCAGTAGCCACATCTGAACCCTCTACTACCAAAGTGCTATGGAAATATACAATAACATCTCCCCAAAATACATACCAAACATTTTTTACAAATGAGCTCTGTCTCAGAAGGTGTACTTAAGGTGCGACAAATTTTGCAAATACCACAATTAAAGAAAATGCTATCAACCCAATATTTCCTAATCTGTATCGACAACCATCACCTTGGCATTACACTGAAAACAGACGTCTATGTCTTCCCAAAAAATGGACAGGAAAACTCTCCTTTTGTTCCCTTATAGCATATTGACTCTGAAATCCCACAAGGGATTTCATAGTCACAAACATGATAGACTGAGATATAAAGAACAGAAATTATCTAACTGTTGCTGAGTCATGAAGACCTTATGCATGTAGCAAGAGACTGCAACATAAAATATGTGAGGAAATTATGAAGACTTTGCACTTGCTTCAACAAAATGCTTCTGCAGTGCAAAACTAAATTGTGCAGAGATGTTCTTGATTATATTAAAGTAGTAAGCAATGCAAAGAGATAATCTGCACCCTGTTCTTTGTGAACTTTGTGATATCTTCCAGCCATGGATTTAAGAATAAGTAGTGGGCTGTAACTGGTCATCATAGTGTTATTGTCATGAGCTTCTGCTGTCTGACAACATGCTAACTGTAATATATGGTGCTAAGAAAAGAGCTGGGACTCTTCAGCCTGAAGAAAGGAGGGCTCTGGGGGTATCTTATCAATGCACACAAATATGTACATGGGGCATATATAAAAGAAACAGACAGACTTTTTTCAGTGGTGCCCAGTGACAGGACAAGAGATAATGGGCATAAACTGAAACACAAGAAGCTCTATCTCAATATAATGGAAAACTTCACTTTTACAGTGGTGGAGTTTTGGAATAGGCTGCCCAGAGAGGTCCTGGAGTCTCCTATCTTGGAGAATTTTTCCTTTTTAATAAATCTTTACTAAGTTCATTTGTTAAATATTCCAAAATTTCAGTCCTGAAGTGATTAAAGTCATATCCAATTTCTAACAAAATAAGAAGTTAGTGCAATATAACCCTTATTAATTCTAGCATAACTTACAATGTAAAAATATCAGTGTTCATATAAAGAGGGGAGAAGCGTGGGGAAGAAATTAATAGAAAATGGGTTAAGAAAATTATGTATGTATAATTACACATTCTCTTTGCAAGCATCTCACATAAGATAAAATCCAGAAATGAGTCATCCAATACAAATTTGTCCCAAAATAACTTGAGTTTTTTAAAAAAGAGAAGCAGTCATTTTGATGTTAGAAACCAAAATGAGTTTGGATATGACATGCTATTTTCCCTGCTATAAATAAGCTACATCGTCAGCTACTAAAGATTAAATTCATTATGAAGAATGAAAAGTACAAGAAACACACCACAAATGAGTGGTACAACTGAAAACTGACTCAGGCAGGCTAGTGAATAATTTAGATAGCTAACCTTTGGGGGTTTTGGCATTTTATGCTAACCAGTAATTATTGAAAAATTTATAGATTGTTATTCCTCTGTAAGACCGAAGATTGATGATCTACTAAGGCACAGTTTAGGTAATCCATTATTACTAATACTCTAAATCTTATTTCACTCACCAGAATTATGAACATGAAGTCACATTATGAACAATAAGTGAGTTACACTTTCAAAGAATTGTCTCTGTTGAAAGTAAAGGTGAAGCACATTAAATTATAGTTATGAAAAATGTATATAAATAAAAATGTTACTTTTTGAACATGAAAAGCCATCTTATGGAGAACCAGAAATGCCCTTCCATAAGCTATTATAATATATGGCCAAGCATATTTATGACTGTTGTCATAATGTGATGAATTTTGTTTTGCCAAAAAACAGATGCAGAACTTGGATGATCACACCAAGGTTATGATGAAGCAAAGAGAAAGTAGGAAGACAACTCCAGCAGTACGAACATCAAATATTATTTACTCCAGTTGCAAATTAGCATCTCTGTAATGCTATTCAACTACAAATCATAATTTTATGATTATTTTATATATTTATATATATATTTATGATTATTTTATATAAAGGGAGGTATTTTATTATGATATTCATTTTAAAATTATGGAGCCAAGGAATGAAAGAAAAATGCATTTTGCAAGATCTCATTATTCTTTAATCCTTAGAAAACCACTCTGATCAATATAGAAAAAAATCACTGTCTCACTATCTCACAGAATCACAGAATGGTTAAGGTTGGAAGGGACATCCAGTCCAGCCCTGCTCCAGCAGGGACACCCAGAGCAGGGGCACAGGGTCCATCCAGGCGGGTTTGGAGATCTCCAGAGCAGGAGCCTCCACAGCCTCTCTGGGCAGCCTGTGCCAGGGCTCTGGCACCCTCACACCAAAGAAGTTCTTCCTCACATGGACATGGAGCTGCCTGGGGTTCAGCTTGTGCCCGTTACCCCTTGTCCTGTCACCGGCCACCATGGAGAAGAGCCTGGCCCCATCCTCCCTACACTCTCCCCTCAGGTACTCGCACATGTTGCTCAGGTCCCTCTCGGCCTTCTCTTCTCCAGGCTGAGCAGGCCCCGCTCGCTCCCTCTCTCCTCACACGACGGCTGCTCCAGGCCCTTCAGCATCTTCGTGGCCCTGCGCTGGCCCCTCTCGAGCAGCTCCAGGTCCCTTTGTTTTCCGTTTATTTGGTTTTCCCCATGACAGACACCATGCTCTGAAGAAGACTAGCTCATCCAGGGATGCTTCGATGTCGCAGTTACTGCTTGTTAACTTTGGGAAGAAGAGTATGTAACCCCTGAAATATTCATCGAATTTGAGATATCTGCCAACATTAAAAGAAGATTTCCATGGAAACCTCAATCAGTTCCTGCATTCCCTATCTGCAGAGCAGAAACCCCATCCTTTCGAGGTTTTCTGTGGCACAGCTGCTTGGCAGCCAACTAGGGTGCCCATATATCATGGCTTGAAAACAGCCCACTATCCCACTGCGTTCAGGACGCAGAGAGTTCTCCAGTTAAACTCAGAAACGTGTTCATTTCAAAGAGCAGCGACCTGATCTGGAGAACTTTTTATTGGGAACTAATATTTTCAAAAATATTCTTGTTCATGATTTTCATAATTGCTTTCTGTGGGAAGTTTAAAATCTTTTATTCTCATTCATTCAAAACCCATTCTAATACAATAGGAATTTGAAATAGGTTGTTCATGAGTTTTCAGCTTAAAGGAAGCAAACTATAGCCACCGATTCATATCAATAATTGCACACAAGTATAAGTAAGTATGCTGTCTGTTCATATGCAACATCATAAATTTATGTTTATAGCTAAGGAATAACATTACAAAAAAAAATCTGACAGAGTCTAGTACAGATGTTAATTGTTAGCTGGTTCTAAACTTAAATGAGCAATTTAATCCTTACGTATATTGTTATCATATGCTTACCTAATTGGCAGAATCTTGTTTATCTTCTAGCTGTATGTATTGTTTTTACATAATGCTTTATTACAGTAATAAAAGAGCTTTCAAATATCCTTTAGAAGGACACTATAATAAAACTTCTTGAATAGCTTACTAAAATCCTAACGCATAAATCTAACCCAATAATCTTAAATAATATTTATTACAGCAAACATCACTGTTTTCTACATTTTCTATAATGCATGCTACATACTTTGTATAACAAACTAGTTACAGTCTACATCTGTTCATGATCAGCTTCTCTGCAATCAGGGTTTCTTCGAGTGGCGCAGTAATGCTAACAAGATGACCTATAATTACAGATAGGTTATTCTAGAGGAGCTCAGTAACAACTTTCTTGAAAAAGCTTGCTTTAGTCATCACAAATTTGTGAATTTGGTAGGTATTTACCAACTAGTTTTTATGAGAAAAACAAGTTTCCCAAGTCTCACGTGGTTTTCTCACTTTTCATCTGAGTACCTATATAGCAGACAGAGAAAATCTGTAATCAGTTCTCTCTGCTTTGCAGGAATACTTGAACCACAAATCTCATGAAAGAAATAGTCGCAATAGATACCCTGCTCAGATACAGATGCAGCCTCTTTTCTTGACCGTATTATATTATGTTTAAATAATTAGGTGTTATCTCAAGCAAGTACTACATACTTGCCAGTAACCTGGCAAGGATGATTCCTTCTCTCACCTGTTTTGCCTAAAGTATTTAATTCAAAGCAGAATACTTACCAGAAAAAAGAATGAGAGCAAGACATGGCAGAATTTTCTGCTGCTTATCTGTTAACTTTACTGACATCTATGGGAAAATACCCATGAATACAAACTAAATTCATCCTATTCATCCAATTGTGAAAACTAAATAGAAGAAAAAGGCCCTCTGAAGAGCCTTTGCTTTTTTTTTTTTTTTCTAAATTTGTTCTGTTAAGCATATGGCATAGAGATTAGTAGTTACAGATAGCTATACCATAATGAAACAACATGATTGACTTCACAGTTCCACCTTGACACTCAGAAGGATTTTGGAAGACTGCAGTTTTAGAAGCTGTCCTAGGAGATATTCATTACTGACCCATAACCACTTAGCATTTTCACCTACCTTAAAATCTGTTCAATTTTTTGTTGTTATTGATACGGAAAGAGGAGCAAGCTTTGTTTTTTTGGATTCCTTTTGCAGAGCACAGAGCGCTCCGCAGCGCAGCACCGGGACACCAGCAGCCCTGGCTCTCCCGGCTGCTGCACCTGGGCATCATCGCTGTGCTCACCGCGTCCACTCCTCACGCAGGAGGAACATGCACCAAGTGCTTCTGAACTGCCTAATAAACCCCACAGAGTCTACACAGGAGAGACATGACATGAGATGGGCTGTACACTGTCTCACCAGTGAAAAGGAACAACAACTTGCAGTAGGAGATTCATGTCAATCCAAGTAAAAATAATTCAATGCTTTTAGTGTTTTTAGTGTATTCTTTTTTTTATTCCACTGAGTACAATGATAATTTATATGATCCATTTATTTCAGATATTCCAAATCAGAGCAGATGGATTCTAGACTTCTTTTGCTGGTCTTAACTTCTTTTAGCATGCATCCTAACATGTAAGATACAAGCTGCAATATTTACTTTAGTACTAAATCTCTAGATGAACAGAGATCACATTTCCCTTGTTAGGGGGTCATTCAGGTTGCATGTATGACTGATTTATTTTGGTAAGTGCTTTTGTATTTTTTGGGGTTTGTTTTCTTGTTAATAAGAACACTTTCCAACATCAGTGAAAGTCATTCACTCCCTTGCAAGAGGCCGTCAAGCTGAGTCACCAACACATGGATGTTCAAGCTCCAAACTTTTTCAGCTTCGTGCTGAAAGAGGAGAGAGGCTTCATCTCTCGAGTGCAAAAAAAATGCCTATTCACTTTTTGACAAGTTCTATACCTCTCACCATAAAAATTACGATATAAAATCTGTGTTTGTGCATTGTATGTTCTGTGTGAGCTACTGCATAGTATAGAAACTGAAGTACAGTCTGCATGCTATAGCCTGCATAGTACGCAGAAGTGAAGTTCTGTAGGGGACAACATATGTGTGGATGGACAGAAAAATGTTCAATAGCTAAAAAACAAAGCAAAACAAAAAACCTCCGACTATTGAGAATTTTAGCTTCTTGTTTTCTGGTCTCCAAATGTCCTTGAAGTCTCTAGATGTTAGAAATTCTTGCACCATTTAGTTTATGTGATGGTGTTAAGGGTTTGCTCTCGGTGTCACCTCAAACTGTTTAAGTAGCACAGAATACCCCTACCACAGGTTTGATCAGTTTGCCATTCTCCTCTTGCACAGGAAGCAGACATGAATATAGCACCTGAAGGAGAGGGAAAAACACTTACAGAAAGGAGTTTTATGCTTTTTTCTTGCATACTCTTACACAGTATTTTCTTATGACACATCTATCACAAATAGAGCTGCCCTTCTACTTTGCCTGGTTCAATGAAGTGCTTTATTTGGAGGAATCTAAGTTTTAAACAGTGACAAGGGTTATTGAACTTTCTCTATTCTGTGAAAGAAAATCAATACTGTATAATAAGAGGACAGCAGTGTTGATAATATAACCAATTCTTTAATACAAACAGAAGAGTTAAGAAATGTGGGTGCAATGTAAAAAATTCAATATCTTTCTATACAAGACAATTATGGCTAGTGAAACAGTTGCAAAAAATGATGCAATTAAAACAAATTGAAATCACAAGAAAAGCTTACATAAAGTAGAAAAATATAAAACTTTGCTAGTGATAACATAGTGCTGCTAGGGCAATTTACTTATTTCTCAGTACTTCAGCAAAATAGTGATGAAACATTCCAGACATTTACAAATGGGAGACGCTGTGAGAAAGTTTGGCATTCCAAGGATCTGCCATGACGCAGACCGGATGGAAATAAATATTGATGATGGTTTCACACACCACCTCATTTGTGACAAGCATCCAGCTCGCAGGAGCTGCTGGAATAGAGGCCACAGAGCTGCTTAGAAGAAGAGACACAACTGGAGGAGCTCCTGCCCTCCTCCGTGCGCGCTTTGAGTTAGGAGAGGTGGGAGAAAGACACAAGATGTGAAATGTCATCTAAGCTTTTATCCAGAAATGCGCCTGCAAGGAAACGTGGTCATTTAGGCTGCAAACAGAAGAGATGACCACAAATGTAGTAACAAAACAAACGTGAAAAGCTCACATAGCTTTGGTTGTGGTCCAGCACTAGCCTAAACCTCTTTCAGCAGGCTGTGCTGTAGGGAGAGTGCCCAAGACTCAGTTAAATGCAGTTTACCCAGCTAGTGATCAGACCACTAATGCAGAAATTAGCAGGAAGAATGCATGAAGCTATAGTGTTTCATATTCATCTTTACATGGAAAAGTGCAAGTCATTCATACATTTTTGATACCTATTTGTTCACCTATATATCTATTTTATGGTTCATGCTTTCCAACCTACTGCAGCACAAACTTTGTGTTTTCAGACTGGTGCAGTCCAGTGTTTTTTCCTTATTTCTACAGCTTTCTCTCTTTTTAGCCCAGGTTTAGTTGCAACTATAATTAACTTTGAGCTGTCAAAGTGAGCTGTAACTGTTGCTTGCATATCCACTGACAAATAGGATATACTGAAGAAAGTGGGGAAATTACCGAAGAATTTAAGAGGGCAGAGAACTTTGCTTTCAAGATGTTCTCTGGCTAGTCAGCAATTCTTTAGCAATGGGAATACAGAGAGAACCTTAATTACTAGGATGAGAAGACCTGCTGTTATTTTATTTTCCTGCTAAAAGGAAGCCTCTTCAAAAAACACCATTTTGCCCATACTAGCATGTGGCTACAAGTAGAACAAAGCAGTTTAAGTGCACAGAACATTACCCACTAATAAGCAAAGCAGGCTTCTACTTAGTGCTGCACCCAGCTGAGCCCACGGGAAAAATATTAGCTAGGAAGAGCATCTTTTCCAAAATGAAAATCTGGGGAAAAATGACTGGATTAAAATCTCCAATTTTTGTGGAGTCTGTGAATGGAAAAAAGAAATAAAAAAGAGGGAAGAGAGATGAAGAAACAAACATAATATATCATATCAGTCACCAGTTAGATCTCATCTAAAGAAAATCAATTGCTCACAGCTGCATCCCATTGCACAGTGTACAATACCTTGTTTTAAGATTGTCATAACTCCTCATTTTCGGTTAGGTTTCCTATTTACACAATGACCAGAACCAATCCTGTATAGTTCCTAACTCTGGCAGCATGAGAGCAGAACAGCAGAACTGCAGGCGTTTTCAGTAAATCTGGTTTTAAACACTTTGTCTCATATATTTAATATGGTGTATTTATAGTACACTGCACAATGGGTTTCTCTAATCTTCAAGTCAAGTTCTAGGCTGAGTAGATTATGGACATCCACAATGAACCTAATGGACTCCAACAGCCCTAATAGACTCAAACAAATTATGTGACTGATTAGACATCAGCCATTACACTGACAGCAGGCGATTGTTCTGCAGCATTTCCATCATTGTATAGGATTTATGACTGCGTTACCACTAAATCCTCAGAATTGTTGTTAATGCCAATAATACACAGCAAATCAGGTATTATTTTGCTGTGAGCTATTGTGACCATAATTCATTCTGAAGCCAGCCCTATCCTCATAGCAAAGTTACTTGCACAGTAATAATTTTCCCAGTAAGATCATGTTCTTTCTGCACACCCAAGCACTATGCAGTAAAAGCTGCTTTAATGTCTTCATGGTGTATTATTCTCACTGAAGGCATTTGAGATTTTAGACATCATTCCATGCTCCCGCAGTCTCGGCATTATTTGCAGCATTAACTGAGGTTCTGCACTTGGGTTCCTCCCTCTCCTCCTTCTCTATTCCCTGACTGGGAAAAAATAGACTCAGCCACAAAAACAGTGATGCAACAGCCAGAACATTTCAAAGGCCAGCAGTGAAATCATGGGAATGAAACTACTATTCTTTGATTATAGCCTGTCTGCCTGTAACATCTCATCCCTGATCTCTCCACCTTCTGGGAATAATGTTTACATATTTATCCTTTATATCTATATTATCTGTTGAGATGGGGCTCAGGAAAGGCAAGGAAAAGTCAACCGTGTGATAATAATGAACTTGTTTTATAACATGAGACTCCAAAAATTACTGGTTTTATACCATGCAGTACTAAGGGACACAAATAAGCCTGCAGATTCCTGAAGCACATGAAAGCTTCCTGACAAGTTATCCTTGCCCTGGAAGCAGTCCTAAAACAGGGACCCCAAGGGACCATGGTCTCCTAGATTTATAATCTCCATGACAAAATCTTGGAGAAGTCTTGCTGTGACAAGTCTTGATTTCCACAGAATGGGGGGCTTTAAATCTTAAGCACTAGAGGTGGCATCCAGGTTCATAGCAAGGAACCCACAAACTGAAGAAGCTCCCTTCAAGGCTCTCTGTCCTTGAAGTTCAAGGTTCTGCCTGGTGTTCTCCTCCGCAGTGCAGGCACGACAGGAACACGACCAGGCACATCCTCTATACTGGGTTGCACTGGAGATACAGATCCTGGCAACCTCATCAGCCACGTGAAATCAGCAGCGAAAAGAATAAAAATGAGGCTGCAGTTGCACATTATGCTGCTGCTTCTTCCTTTATTTATTTGTTTTTTCCTCCTGCTGGGCAACGGTGATGCTCCTTCCAGCACATGAGCAGTTCTTCATGAACTCTAACATATACTATACTGTATTTTGTAAAAAGTGTCAGGGATCCAAATTCACAAGGGCTTCTCAACATAGAAATTAATCTTTTTTTTTTAAATCGCATTACTCAGTGTATCCTAATTCTGTTTCTTCTTTGTTTTTCCTTCATGGATAACTACTTGGACAGAGAGAACAGCTTAACTCAAAAAATATAACAGCAACTTGCAGTAAGATAAACAGGACTGCTAATTCCCAGCACTTGCTAAACACTGTAAATCATTTAAGATATTTTTGTCCTAATGGAAATATTTATTTCAAATTAGCATTTTCTGACTAATAATCTTCTTGTAGAATTTAATATAATTCTGTAGAATAGAGAAATTACAAAAATAATTTAATGTTCAAATTGTAGAGGTTTATGCAATAATTTATTTGGAAAACTATTAATTTTTGCCATACACTCTAGGATTCTTTCACAGTGATTCACTTTCTTAGTCCCTTCTTTGTCTGAAATTCTTTTTAAGAATCTGCTTATGATATACATGCTTAATGTTCACTGTGTAAAATCAAATAATGGTTTAAAGAATATGCTAGTATATCATCAAAGATGAAGACTAACAAAGAACTCAGACTTCAGTGCAGATATGTCTTTATATTGTGCTTCCTGTATGATTAAAGTTATATACATTTACTCTTTAGATTAGAAATGCACTGTTAAACCACATGAAAATCCCACATAGACATTCCAATTCAATACAAATCCAGCTCATTTCAATACAATTTAGTTTGATTTTAGGAAAATCAATATTGTAAATCTGTCTTAAATATAGCAAGGCTTTGCAGATGTTTAACAAAATTATTTTAAAATAACTTCCCAGCAAGATAATGTGACTTCTGAATACAGTCAAGACAAGATGTTTGGAACTACTAAGGGAAATTCTCAAGATTTTAATGACAGCTGTTAGAAGAAAAGATTGTAATGCCAGCTGTCAGACTCAGGATTTGCAGCCACAGGCAATAGAAAGGCCAACAGGAAATAGCCGACAGCATGCCAGCATTGGCTCTGGTGTGCTTCCTTCTGTGCACAGAGGGTCAGGTACGACCCAGGGACAGCAGGCTTGTTGAAACAGCCTGTGCAAAGAGAGAATCATCTCCAGTTATCCTGGCACTTCACCTCCTTCCCCACCACACACACACACACACACACAACAGGATAAAAACCAAAAGCACACAGAAAACTAGGCTAGTGCATTCACTGAGATACTGGGAAGCTTTGAAAAGCTTCTATCTGTTCAGGACCATCAGTAAGAAATCCATACGTTGCCATTTGAGAAAGGGCAGGGAGAACAGACTAGATGTGTATATGCAGTGCAGCACTGCAGTAGTTGCAGCAATATTTATTTAAAGAAAAAAACCCACTCTGGTCCTGTACCTATTTGAGAGGAAAGTGATAGAGCTTGTGTAAGGCATTCAGGTGCAGTATATATGGCGTGTCAAGAAGAGACATTAGCAGCTAATCAGCTGGGAATCCTGCTCCAGGAGCAGAGCAGTGTTCAATGTGCTTGAGCCACAAAGTCCAGCAGTTATTGAACGGTAACAGGACTGTTCCTTGTGCTTAGAGCTGGGGGCAGAGTGGAAAATCCAGGAGCAAATTCTCCCTCTGTGACGCTACACCATTTAGAGCTCTTATTCAGCAGGTTCAATCATTGCAGGATCCCTAATGAACTGTTTTTCAGCAGCAGATTAGCAGATTTTCCATTACCAAGAATGATGGAGAAACAGTAGCAGCCACTCAATCCTTCTTCCACCTCCGGCTCTCCTAGGCGTCCTGGAGCCATCAATGCTGAGTTTGCCTCTTCTCAGGGATCTTCTCTGCTGACTGGTTTTTTGCTGTATCACGCACACGTTAGGAACATCTGAGTGGCACAGAGAGCCCATATCTAGGTCAGAGAATATAACCCATAATCTCCAAATTGTCCAGATTGTCAGGTGGTTTGTCTAGATAAAGCTCACTGATATGTCTAAACTGCTACAAAAACACTCTCTTTGCTAGTTTGCAGTTTCAGAATTGTTCATAAACAACCAAATCTTTCAAAAATCTGTTTCTTCAGTTCTGCTACACAACTCTTTAAGCATTCTGGGCAGACTTCTTTGAAAACTTGATTTTATATCAGTGTTACAGATGTGACAACACTTGACTTAAGTCAGGATATCTTTTGCATCTAATATATATTAGAAACATACAATAATTCATCTACTAATACTCTGTGATTAGAGATGTATGAATATCGATAACTCCTTTTCCATAAATTCCACCACAGACCTGTACAAAAACAAATGTATAAGTTATATTGCCTAATATATAACTGAGCCATCCCAGTAAAAGAAAATCTAAAGCAAAATACCCTGAAAATCATGCTGCAAAATACAGACTTTTAATGAGTGACAAACTGTACTATTGCCAAATACAATACTATTTAAATCAGAATAATTAAATTAGGTTGGAGCCATCGTAAGGATTTCTGTATACTCCTATACTAAGTATAAAGATGTGTGAGTTAACAACGTTATGAATATTTGATTGCTAACTCACTTGTTAAACCAGCAAAACGGAAAAGCCAAAGCAAGGATACTTAATGTCTTTATGAAATTGTTCTGATAAAATAACCAATTGATAAAATTGGTTATCAAAAATATTCTGGTTGGTTTACTGTTGGTATAGTTAACTAACGCTTTCAGATAAGAAGATATTTTCAAGACACTGTAATGTATTTTGTATTTTTGTTCCTTACAATAATTATAAAACTCCTGGAATAGAAAATAAATTCCCTACTCTACCTCTTATCTGCCCATAAAACAATAAATAAATAAATAAATAAATAAATAAAACAACGTACTAACTGAAATACGCAAGTATCTAAGTCAGAAAGGGAGAAACAGGGGCAGGCACCAAGGAATGCCCAGCAACACGTTATTACAGACTCCATCCCCCAGATAACACAAGGGGGAAGGAACCGGCACAGTAATGTATGGATAAAAGTCCCGGCTCGCGGTGGCAGGAGGAAACCTTCTCCCATCTTACCCTACCAGGCGCCCCTAGCCAACAGGTACGAGGCCCTGGAGGAGGAAGGGCCATCAGTAGATAGTGTTAGCGAGAGTCCCTCTCCTCCAAAAATAGTAATGCGGTCAAAAAGACAAACCCCACGTATTGTTACCACAGGCAGGAGGGAGAAAGGCGAGTTATAGTATTATGCTATTAGTTGTGGGCGATTCCTCAATTCAGGGAACGGAGGGTCCGATATGTAGGTCTGACCCTCCTTTAAGAGAGGTCTGCTGCCTTCCTGGGGCCCGGGTTAAGGATGTCACCCGGAAACTTCCCAGCCTGGTTGGACCCACTGACTATGATCCACTGATGGTCCTACACGTGGGAGGAGAAGAAGCATCAACACGTAGCCTGAGGGTGTTGAATTTAGGGAATTTAGGGAATTGATGGACTTTAGGGAATTGAGGCAGACAATTAGGAACTCAAGGGCGCAGGTCATGTTCTCTTCCATTCTTCCCAGTGCTGGCAGCAATATAGAAAGAAATAGGAGGAAATGCTCCATTAACACGTGGCTCTGTGGCTGGTGTCATCATCACAATTTAGGTTTCTTCGGTAACAGGAAGACTTGCATGGCACCACGCATGATGGAATCTAAAAGGATCCATCTTTCTCAAAGGGGAAAGAGAGCCCTGGAACACGAGCTAGCAGGGCTCATCGAGAGGGCTTTAAACTAGACTCGAGGCGGGGGGTGGTATCATCGGGGAAGCAGGTTATGGGGTAGGCCATGGCCTGCCATGCTGCTCACAGCCGCCTAACCCCATAGCCTGTGAAGGGCGCCCTAAGACTGAAGAGGCAAGATGGGAAAACAAGAGACCTTCTGAAGGCCGCACAGTCACGTTCCAGCTGCCCCAGCTAGACAGAGAGGCACCTTGGGTGCCCAACTCAAATGCCTCTATGTAAATGCACGCGGTATGGGGAGTAGACAAGCCGAACTGCAGATGCGTGTACATGCAGGGCCATGATCTCATCGCAGTTACTGAGGCATGGTGGGACAGCTCTCATGACTGCAACATGGCCATGGATGGCTTTAGGCTTTTCAGAAAGGACAGGCTGGGAAGGCAAGGTCGTGGAGTTGCTCTTTACATGAGCGTGAAACTGGAATGTATGGAGCTCAGTATAGGGTAGGACGCGTCGAGAGCCTGTGGGTGATGATTAAAGGGCAGGCCAACAAGGGCAACACCGTGGTGCGTGTTTACTACAGGCCTTCTGACCACGGAGAGCAAGTGGATGAGGCCTTCTACAGGCAGCTGCAAGAAGCCTCACAATCCCAGGCCCTGGCCATTATGGGGGACTTCAACTACCCTGATGTCTGCTGGGATAATCACACAGCTGGGAACAGCCAGTCCAGGAGTTCCTGCAGAACATTGCAGATAACTTCTTGATGCAGGTGTTTGATGAGCCAAGTAGGCGAGATAACCGGGATAGAGGAGGACTTTCCGCTTGTTGAGGAGGATTGGGGTAGGGATTATTTAGGCAAACTGGACACACATAAATCTATGGGACCAGATGGGATGCACCCAAGAGAGCTGAGGGAACTGGCAGGGGTTTTTGCTCAGCCGCTCTCTATAATCTTCACGAGGTCATGGAGAATGGGGGAGGTCACCCCAGTCTTCAAAAAAGACAAGAGGGAAGACCCAGGAAACTACAGGGCAGTCAGCCTCACCTCCATCCCTGGAAAGGTGATGGAGCGGCTCATTCTAGAGACCATCTCTAGGCATGTCAAGGAAAAGAAGGTGATCAGGAGTAGTCAGCATGGATCCACCAAGGGAAAGTCATGTCTGATGAGCCTGATTGCCTTCTTCGATGGAGTGACCGGCTGGATGGACAATGGGAGAGCCGTGGATGTTTCCTACCTCAACTTCAGCAAGGCTTTCGACACTGTCTCCCATAACATCCTCATAGGGAAGCTCTGGAAGTGTGGACTGGATGAGTGGACAGTGAAGTGGATTGAGGACTGGCTGGATGGCAGAGCCCAGAGGGTGGTGATAAATGGGGCCGAGTCCAGTTGGAGGCCTGTGGCCATGGTGTCCCGCAGGGTCAGTGCTGGGCCCGGTGCTGTTCAACTTGTCCAGCAGTGACTTGGGCGAGGGCACAGAGGGCCCCTGAGCAGGTTTGCAGGTGACACCAGTGACTTGGGCGAGGGCACAGAGGGCCCCTGAGCAGGTTTGCAGGTGACACCAACCTGGGAGGAGCGGCCGACACTGCCCAGGGCTGCGCTGCCATTCAGGGGGACCTGGACAGGATGGAGAGTTGGGCACAGAGGAACCTCCTGAGGGTCAACAAGGACAAGTGCAGGGTCCTGCACCTGGGCAGGAACAACCCCAGGCACCAGCACAGATTAGGGGTTGACCTGCTGGAAAGCGGCTCCGCAGAGAGGGATCGGGGAGTCCTGGGTGACAGCAGGTTCCCCACGAGGCAGCAGGGTGTCCTCGTGGCCAAGAAGGCCCATGGGCTCCTGGCTGCAGCAGGAGGAGCGTTGGCAGCAGGGCCAGGAGGGGATCCTGCCCCTCTGCTCAGCCCTGGGGAGGCACCTGGAGCATCGGGGGCAGCTCTGGGCTCCCCAGGACAAGAGGGACCTGGAGCTGCTCGAGAGGGGCCAGCGCAGGGCCACGAAGATGCTGAAGGGCCTGGAGCAGCCGTCGTGTGAGGAGAGAGGGAGCGAGCGGGGCCTGGTCAGCCTGGAGAAGAGAAGGCCGAGAGGGACCTGAGCAACATGTGCAAGTACCTGAGGGGAGAGTGTAGGGAGGATGGGGCCAGGCTCTTCTCCATGGTGGCCAGTGACAGGACAAGGGGTAACGGGCACGAGCTGAACCCCAAGCAGCTCCATGTCCATGTGAGGAAGAACTTCTTTGGTGTGAGGGTGCCAGAGCCCTGGCACAGGCTGCCCAGAGAGGCTGTGGAGGCTCCTGCTCTGGAGATCTCCAAACCCGCCTGGATGGACCCTGTGCCCCTGCTCTGGGTGTCCCTGCTGGAGCAGGGGTTGGACTGGGTGATCCCTAGAGGTCCCTGCCAACCTCAACCGTTCTGGGATCCTGTGATGATATTTTATTTCAAGTGGCTTTGTCTGCAAAGATTGACTGCAAATCTCAAAAAAAAATTAACTTTAAACAGCAGAAAGCAAGAATACCTAAGATTTTGAGCCTTTTCTCTCTGATACGGCCCCTTACCACTAATGGAGGCAGTTAGGACAGCATGGAGTAAGTTCCAAAAACTAGGAACTCTGCCCTGGTGGAGGTAATCTGGAGGACAGTAAGAAGAAGAGTGCTAGTAGAAAAGGACAACAAGGAGACAATTTTTTTCTGCTGCTGCTATTCGGTAAAGAAAAGTAGTCATGGAATAAGGTGAGGAATTTAGCTGTTCTACCACCTGAAGTGGCAAATTTTAGCAATAATTCTCAAATGTAACAATATCTAAATAAAAACTTATGGATAATATAAAATATTAATGATGGGGCACTTCTTATGACAGCTAGTCTATACGTAGAAAATAGTCTAGGTACTAATATAAGTTTGCATTACACAAATTTCATTTCATTATTGATCATAAAGGAATTAGTAAACGTACAACTTTATCAATTATCTAAATGCATTATCAACTGAATAGTTTCATATTTTTCTTTTCAATGCTTTCACATTAGATATTACATTGTCTTAATAGAGTTTATGACTTCAGACATCAACATCCATCTCCAACTTTTCACCAAATTAAAATTTCACACCATTCTGCTTTTCATCAGTCTTATAATTGGCAAAGGTCATCAGCTTTTCCACACTAACAGCTTTGCATACATGCCAAATGAATATTTTACATTCACTGCCCTGGCAGAAACAGCACTGCAATTATTGAAGCCCAGAGCAGGTTTTGGAGCTGATAATTGTGTCTTGGATACAAATTGATGCCCAACTTAGTATAAAAGGTCTTTATACACAATAACTGAGACATTATTGGTACACCTCAGTGCTTCTCCCACGTGGACAACAGAAGCAGCATAGTTATCCTGCAACCAAATGTCTTTTCTGTCTACAAAATGTCTCCTATGCTTTGTTGAACCAAACTGGTAATGATTATGCTGAAGATTCCACTGGAGGAACTATCTTCGGGAAGCTATGCATGTGCTCCTGTGCAACGTTCTCAGCACGACTGTCCGAGGGGGTGCTGGTACCACTGCTCACATTAAACTGTGATGCAGGGTGGGAACTGGTAATTTAAATATACCCTAGAGTCACCGCTCTTCACTGAGTGACACCACTGGCATACAGAAAACAGCCTTTGATTTAGTTCCTGAAAGACGTCCATGAGCATCGGTGATTTGGATGGTCTCTTTCATTGCAGAGCTACTCAAATGTGGTTTGCCAATTACAGTTTGTATTATAAAAAATACCATGAAAAGGAATCAGTAATTATGTGGAATATGATGAAAAGGAAAAGAAAAGTAACAACAAAAAAGATATTTTCACCAAAAAATAACTGATAACCCAGAAGATAGGTATTTATTAAAAATTATTTCTAAGGTTTCTACATTCTTTAATGAAGTCTTACATATTGCAAGCATTTCAAACATAATACCTCCTGAAATAGCTTACCTTCAGATAGGAGGCTTCACATACTGAAAAACTAGGTATATTATTACGACTGCTGTGACTGGTGAGTGACTTACTGGAGAGTGGAAAATGCCAGAACCCCGCAGAAGTAGAATATGCATAAAATTGATGGCACTGAACAATTCATGGCCCCATTTGCTGTAATGTGGAGATTTACATGTAAAGTCAAAATACAAATTACCTCCTCCAGTGAATTTGCAGAGAAAAGACACTATGAGGAAATCATTGCTGAGAGAAGAACACATGGAGCTATGAATTAATGCAAAACTCACAATATGCTTTAAGATGTGACAGATTTTTTTTCTGCTTCTATTTTTAATACAGACATTTCAAATCTCTTCATATGTGAGGGACTGATTTTTCCTTCTCCAATGAGCTTACTAATCTCTCTTTTACTGCTCCATGGGGATAGTTTTCACACAGTATGCAAATTCTCTTTAAGTTTATGGGAGTTACACATATGCATCCAGGATAGAAGAGATTTCTTTGATCTTCTGTCTATACGTTCCCACCAGAGAGACTGTAAAACCAGGTAGGGAATAAAACTTGCTTGTTTAGAATCCTAAGTGTGGAAATTGCAAAGATACTTACATAAAGGAAGCCACGGATCAATGAAAACAAGACAGTTCCATGTCTTGCTAGTAAGGATGAGTTAATAATACATTTTTCTTTTCTTGAATTAATAACAGACCTGCAATCTAGTTCCAAAATGTTTAGTATTTTTTTCCTAAGAAATAAAGCCTTCTAAATTTCTAAAATATTTTTGTTTCTGGTATTTTTCAGCAACATTTTTCATTGTGAGTTTATTTAATGGTTTTGGCCAAACTGAAAGTGTGGCCTCTGAAGTATAAAATGCTCAACGAGAAATTTACTGACAAAATGTATACACAAAGTAAAACACGGTGCACTGAAATATGACTAAGCTGCATTCAAGAAACTTTGATAGTTTAGAACAGAAAAATGTTATAATATATGGCTGCTTTGCATTGTTTTAACCACTTTTTTGCTGTTAAGAAAAAAATCAGACAAAAAAAATCAGACTATAAACCGAAACCTCGAAGAGACCAGTAACAGTGTATGTGTGAACATGTACAACCTAGCCCAAATGAGCAGAGTATCAGTTATGGTAGCTGCATATATAGAAATATTAGGAGTGGAGAGGAGATTTAGGATGAAACCCAGTAACAAAGAAGTTACAGAGAAATAAAGTCCCCCTTTGATTGTGTCAAGCCAATTCTGCTAGAATTGGGTCTGCTGCTTTCTTGCGTTACAGCGAAAGTGGCTGCCTTTTTTACAAAGACTGAAAGAAGTATTTTTAGAGCTATATTACTATTCAGTATCCTCAATGAGAGAACAGTTGGGTTGCAGATTTTATTCCAACTCATGGCACTTAACCAAAACCTGCCATAGCAGTAGCAGGTCTTTCAAATGACAGAAAACATAAACAGCTTTAAAAAATTATTTAGCAAACTTTAAACAAACACACATAAAAAAGAATAATCTTTCTTAATATTTCTGAATATATGATATAACGGATAAACAGAAAGGTCAAAGGTACAAGCTTTGTGTGAAACTTGGGACTTAAGTTTGCTAGATTATTTTTTCTGTAGTTCAGTATAGCAATTCCTATGTTTTAGTATTCACTGAGATAAGAACATGTCATTTTCTGTCATTGTACACTTCCTCAAAAATATACTGCTACATTTTCATTCCCATTCCCATTCATTTCCACTCCATCCCTTCCTCCCTCCCTCCCTCCCTCCCTCCCTCCCTCCCTCCCTCCCTCCCTCCCTTCCTTCCTTCCTTCCTTCCTTCCTTCCTTCCTTCCTTCCTTCCTTCCTTCCTTCCTTCCTTCCTTCCTTCCTTCCTTCCTTCCTCCCTCCCTCCCTCCCTCCCTCCCTCCCTTTTTCTCTCTTTTCTTTCTCTATTTTTTTCCACAAAAAAAGCTTACAGATTGAAACACAGATATTACACTCCTGAAATATGACCTGGTGCTTGCTATTTTATTTACTTACGAATTAGCAGGAGATGCTTGCTTTAAGAGCAGCTTCAAATCACTTATTTTCCCAGAATTATTTATTTGAATTAATATTATTTTTTTGCATTCAACTTATATTTTGGAGACTCACTCAGAAGGATGAGAAATAAAGAGTTATGATCTTGAGAAACTGAAAATATGGATATGACTTGCAATCCTCTTTTCTGCGTGTCATCTAAAGGAGAAATGATTATATAGAAATGCACAGAGAAGTGACTAATGTGGCCTGGAATTCCAAATCACTAGGGAATAAATTCATACATTTGAATTATCATTAGCTTATGGTGATTCAGAGTGGCATCAGTGACAACTAAGGATTCTCATTTAGTTATAGATAAATCTTTTTTTAAAATTAAAATACAACAATATAATGGGAAAAAAAATATATTGACAAAGTTTCTGTAGTCATCCCTGTTTTATCCAGCAAGTTTTTACTGTGGATAAATTGAGGGAATAAAAGGAGAAAGGTTGTCAAGATATTTTACAAGAATAAATTAATATTAAGAAGCTCAAAATAATATTACTGTCTTCTTCAGCAGAACTCATCAGAGTCACGGAAAAACATGTATTATGTCAAATCTTCAAAGAATGCCAGAAACAGAACCAAGGATAGACGTAAATTAATCACACCAACAATCTTCTCTTACTGTAAAAACATTATGAAAAGGATTTGACTCCTATTGAAAATAAATTTATAATTTGCATGAACTGTTGAAAAGTATCCTCTTTCAAAAAAATTCTCTAACCGCACTTGATATAAACCATAGTAACATAGATGTTCCCCTTCAAGACTTGACTATACTGAAAATAAAGTAATAAACACATGGAAACAAAAACTTTAGTCTGAATTTTTCTACAGTTTAACAGTCAACTATGGGCAATGCACCCACAGACTTTTGGTTCTTGCAGCAATTTGTTACGTTTTTCTTTGGTTAGCTGTAAACTGGAGGAGAATTCAGAAAGATAATCACACCCAGGCAAAAATATTCCCATGATGATTTAAAAGCCCAAACCAGCAGTTCACAGCTTGGATCTTGTGACAGACGGACAATTTCCCTGGCTCATGCTAGAGCTGTTGTAGTCGAGCAGGGGGGTGGGTGGGCAGGAATTTGAGTCCGCTGCGACTCAAAAGTCAGCAAAATTGAGAATATGTGTGAAAATAACCAGTAACACGAGATGGTTAAAACAGCCTAGGTTATTCCAACTGGGTTTTTCCAAAAAGCCTGGAGAGAGGAACTACTTTATAGAAAAATAATCTCATGTCTTTTCAATGCTAAATCCAATATCATTTGATCAACTTTTAGATATTTACATATAAGAGCAAACATGATTTTTTAATATATTCAAGCAAATGTACCATAAAGGTCAAACTCCAGAACCCTGTGGCTAAGTCATACGCTTTGGTGTGTGAGTCAGCTCATACAGGAGCTCCCCTCGCTCCTTTCCCATATCTACCAGACTGCAAGCAGGACAGACCCATATCGACCAGGAGAATTTCCTGGAGTTAGCATCAATCTCCTTTGTGCTAAGGACATAATTTACAAGTATGTTAATTTTTCTGGGAATTTAGTTTGTGGATGTGTAGTGAGGATTTATAGCAGTTATGTTGGACCGCCTGAATTATTGCCTCTAAAGGCAATGCATTTGAAGATGTAAACAAAAGACTACTGCAGAAAAGCTATTACTTTTGCTCTGGAAGTCCAGGAAAATTAAGTTTCTTGAGAAAAGAGATAAAAATAGTAAATAAGCTTTCAATTAACTGATCTATTATTTTAATTAAGTATTGGATGATCCGAGTTGGATGAATGTTTTCTAAAGCTTCTGTAGAGTCAATGAAAGGACAGGAAGGGTTTGTGTATTACAAGACCGGAGTTGTCTGGGCTCGTTTTAACTTCCAGTATTGCTGGGCCTGTTTGAGCCTCTCTGGTTCTGCCTACGACGACCCCAGCAGCAGGGCATTCCAGCCAAGCGTGCCTGCTTCCCAGCTCCCTTCAATCCAGGGTCATTGGAGAGGTTGGCACAGAGTCACGCTGCCACAGAGCTGTCTCTGCCCAGCATTCACTTCAGGGCACATGTCCTCTTCAAGGGCCATAGCGAAACAGCATTCTTGAAAACAACTTAAAAAGCAGTTTCAGTCAAGGTATTGACATTTGTTAACTAGCGATTTTAATTCTCAGCATACAAAAACAGTATCGTAATCTGATCAAACACCACAGACTTCTACTAACTTATCCAGACCCTTGGCCAGTTGTTAGAGATTGACTCCTGCTCTGAGACTCAGTTTGTTCAATGGCATTTTCTGCTATGCGTGTAGTAGACAGAATTTAGCTAGCCATGGAGGTACAAAGATTTAACCCTTATATCCATCAATCCCTGAAGATAAAGATACACAGGAACAAAACAGGAGCACCAAAAAGGCTGAACTTACTCTGCGTTCACAAGATACTGCATGTCTTGCTATACCTATTGCTCTCTTGTATACCTATTTTTCTAGGGAAAAAAAAATCCTTGAAGACACTAAGTTAATGGTGTTAATCATTCCCAAGACAATTTTGAATTCTAAATCACTCAAACAGAAATAGGACATTACCTCGCATCCAGTGATTTTATAAATAATATGCAGAAAAGAGGTAGGACGGTAAGATCACTCTGATCACCTTTGTATTCCTCTTGTTTCTGAAAGCTGCATTCGGGAGATGTCCCATCGTTTTTCCAGGGATTGAGGTGCAGTAGTCTCACTGCCTGCATTTCCCTGGGTTTTTCTTCTTGCTCTTTTGAAGGCTGGAGTGCTGTTTGCTTTCTCCCAGGTCCATAACGGATTTAAGTTTTAAGGGACAAGTACATATCCACACGTTGTAGCCCTTGAGTTTCACCTGATTCAAAGGAGTGCTGAAGAAATTCTTCATGACCTCACATGGAGCTGGCTAACAGCATCACAGTCACAAGAGAGAGAAGCTCTTAAACACACGGCCCTGTGACAGCTCTAACGTTAGGGGGTTTGCTGAAATGTGCTGCTATATGCATTGTGGGTTAAGAAAGCAAAAAAATCATAATGCGATTATTACCTATAAATGCATCTTATCTAGGTAGGTCGATATGTGTTTTGATCATGTCAGTCATGACCGATATGGTTTGCCAAGGTAGAGCTAGAGAGGGATACAGCTTTGTGCATACAAAAAAAAAAAAAAGCATTGTTTTTCATAGTGAATCTAAAGAGGATGAATTCTAATTCATTTTATTGCCAAGAATATTTTCACTTAATACAATGTATCATTATCTTTTGACAAGTACGTCAAGGAATTCCGAGTGCAGCAATGATAAAGTTGTCTTGGACAGGACAGAAGGCTAAATTCTGATCTTTCTCATTGCTTAACAAATAATTATTTGTACATATTCAAAAATATTATGCAAATTGGGCATTTTAAGTAAAAGATGATAATAGACTGGAAGATATCATATTACCTATAATGCTATATTTAAAGCTACACTTGTCAGCTGCATGCCAGCTTCTTACTGTAAGAACTTTAGTTGTCTAGATAATATTCCTCTTGTTCCACATTTAGACACATCAAGTAAGCAGTGATAGGTAGAAGTACAAAAGGAGCTTGATTCAAGTGCCCGTATTTATTCGGATCTGTAGAAGTTCATTTTAGGTTATGCATCAAGTTACACACAGGAAAGCTTAGGAGAACATTTAAGGTTGTTAAATGTACCACACAGAAAAAATATAGTCTTAAGAGTCTTGTACATAAACATTAAACTGCACACTTTATTCCATAATTAAAATATATGGTTCAGTACAGCAGGTAGATAACATTCAGTTAATAGTGACTTTACTGTTTTTCCCCTCACTGTTCAGTTTGCAAGCATCAGATGATATTACTATGTCACTAAATTATTCTAAAAATGTATTATTTCCTTCTAAGCTCTTCAAGAGTACTCGCTACTCAAATTGCTTTTCTGAGTTGAGGTAAAATCTTATGTCCATTTTACTTTTTGCAGGTACAGAGCCCTTTGTGCTGTCACTCCAATGATTTTTTCCTTATCCCTGTAGAAGGGATGGGATCTTTGGTCCTTTCAAGCCTTCTTCCTCTTAGGTAACGGCATCAGGAACGGGGGGCAGCGCAAGCAGGGAACAGCCTCCTTGCTGGTGGAACTGGCCAGTTTTGCTTGTTTTTTTTTTTTTTTTTTTTTTTCCCAGCTTCACCCCAAATGCTTCTGCTTCTTTTGTGAACTTCATCATTGAGGAAAACACTGTCCAGCCACCTCACTGCCACTAATGTCACAGGCGCTGTCACACAATAGCGCCAACCCTGTCCAGCATCGTCGTGGCCAGAAGGGGACAAAATCCACATGTTTTGATACTGAAGTACTAACTTCAAAAAGATTTCTGCAAATATTCCCCAAAAATCTAATTCAGTATCAAGAAGTTTGTAAAAATGTTCTGAATGTGACAGTCTGGAAGAAACTGAGAAAGAAATGCCATGACTTTATGCAGCAGCATTTCCTTCGGTATGACAGCATGCCAAGATCACCGTGACAGACAACTTACTGTTTAGGCACATAATGCATAATAATACATATAAATTCCTGCCCTCCTTCACATAATTTCTGATTCAGTCCCATGTTATTAACTTTACATCCCAAATAATTCAATGGATATTTATTATTAAACAGCATTTGCAGGTAGTGCAGCTTGCCCTGTAGTCAATAAAGCAAGTTTCATCCCAGAATTCCACTGCAACAGAGATCCATCACTTAATTCTCATTTAAATGAATATTGGATAAATAACTTGAAAGAAAAAAAAAAAAACATTTTCAAACTTGGAACATTGTGTTAGATACTAAAAATTATTCCCACAGAGTTTATCAAATTTTTGAGTTTGCACAATCTCTGTATGTCTTAAGTACAACTAGAAGCAGGGGGGAAATAGAAAAAGGTCTTAAAAATAGCAAATATATTTGTAAAAACACTGTTGGCTCCAAATCAAATTTGTCAGTGCCAAGGCTATCACTATTACTCACAGATTACTATAATCAGATGAGACTACCTTGTTTGAAGCACACAAAGTTGGAAAGACAGTGTACACTAAAATAGGCATGTATATGAGTATATGCATATTAGTGTGTGTGTATAAACTTGCAGAACAGCAGGCATAAAGATGATCAGGACATAATAATTCTATTTAAGTAGATTTCTCTAGGAGGTCTTCCTAGTATATGCACAGGAAGCAAACATGGATAGTCTACTTTACTTTGATATATGATTAGAATCACAGAATCACAGAATGCTCAAGGTTGGAAGGGACCTCTAGGGTCATCTAGTCCGACCCCTGCACACGCAGGTAAAAACATTCTTTCTCTTTCCCCTTTTATGAAAAACACTTCCTTCCCACGGTCATCTTAACAAGTTTTTATGTCTATTCCCCCAGCTATAGCATAATGGCAGCAGAGGCTTCTTGATTAATATACCTGTCTCTCCCTCTTTCAGCAATTAATCCCCTAGTTTACAGCAAGTTATTCTGATTATTCCCAAACTGCCTGACCTTGCACTTTATACTAATAAACTTAATTAAATTTCTAGTTCTCAAGGTCTTCCAAGATGGACAATGATTATTAACTGCTATATTGAACAGAAAAAACAAACCCTTGAACTAGGAAAAAAAAAACAACACTGTAGTCCCTTCTGAAATATCTGGCTCATGTTTCTACTTTAATTCCCAATTTATTATTATTATTTCTTCTTCTTCCTTATTTTGACACGGATATTTACAGTCAAGATGCACATTTCAGGCTGCTTGATTTGGCCCCCCTGCGTAGCCTCCTCAGACATTGCACTGTCTCTGCTTCCCTCTCTAGCACAAATCCAGAAAAGCTTTTGCATGAATCAGTGGATTTGTTAAGCTCCCGGGAATGTCTACATCCTTGCATTTAGCCCCTCCTCCGTGTTGTGAAAGAGCAAAAGAATAACTAACTTGTTCTAAGTATATCAGAAAACAGACTAATATTTATTTTTATTGAAATTAGTGTCAGACAGGTTGGTGTACTTGTATTAAAAGACATTGCTTTGCTTATGAAACATTCCAGTTAAGATAAATACCCTGAAAAGGAGTGGAGGAGGAAGCTATTCATTATTCCTGACACTGGATTAAAGTATTTGGAGCAATAGTAAAATTTAGAGAGTGAAGTCTATGAGTTATTACCCTATTTGAAAACAGAAAATAGAAGAAAAAGTACTCTTTTGTGAATGCACATTAAATTGTTCAGAAATCATCTCTGTAGAAAAAGTAAGCCAACAAATACAACTGCTTAGCTTTGGAAAGAGTTAGAAGGTAATTACATTATCAATCCATATTCCAGCTACTTTACACTTTGTGTGGTGGTTTCAAGCTGTACAAAGAACGCAAGACCATCATAAAAACATCAAATTAGTTAAATAGTCCTATAAACTTACTGAAGATAAATATTTATATCTCCTTCAATTAACTAATTTGAATGGCAAAGAAGTTCTACCCCCCAGGCATACCAGATTCTTCTGCTTGCAAAAATCATGTTCTTGTCCTAACACACATGTTTGGTTGCTTATAGAATAGTGACACAATGCCCTTTCTTATTTTCTTTTATACTTCTTCTGTGGGAATTTCCTAATGAACATTTAAAATAAGTCTTAAAAGACTTAAACATATTTTTTGTATTAGAAAACTCAACCTTTCTAGACCACAAGCCACATCTGTAACATCCAGGCAACCCCTAATCTATAAACAAGTTAATGGAAGCACTACAAGGAAAAAGAAGAATGGCTTCATAGAGAAATCCCTAGTGCATAAAAAATCAGTAGCTTAAATTGTTCCCATGTGCTGCGTTAATGAGATTCACCTGTTCTGCAAATCCAAATCATTAATATCTTCTGGTCTTGAATAAAACACAGCTCAAAGGAGTAGCACAGCCAGTTTTAATTTCTCAGAATTACCTTAAGTTAGTATGATTGTCAGATTTGAGGAAACCTAGGAGATTTCCAAAAGTGGGATGTATAGTCTATTGAATGCATTTTGAATCAAAGGGGAGGGTGAAAAATCCTTGTTTTTATCTTTTTCATTATATTTTGTTACTATGATGAAAGAGTTTAAAATAATTTACTTAATTTATTTGCTATGCTGTAAATTCAATCTAACTCATTTCTTTCAGTTATTTAACCACACACTAGATATTATAAGTGTAGCCTTTTGTCTCAACTTGCTCTTCTCCAGCAGCGTAGAGGAATTGGTGAGGATGTTCTCTAAAAGGGAAAACTAACTGTAAAGGACAGCAGACAAGGTATATCAGTACCTGCTGCACAATGTGGTTTTCCTTTTGTTCCTCAGCCTGCACAGAATTACAGCAGGCTCAGATGAACTCTTACACTGATGGATTAGTAGGAAGACTAACTGATGGGTAAGTGATAAACGTTCTATCAACTCACTAGAGCAGAGGAATGTGCCACCAGGAACATGCCCTGGTTATAGGCATATATTCTCCCAAAATGTGTACCTGCTTATGCAAACTTGTGCATACATTTTCCTTGTTTGAGCATGCAATTTAGGATCACTTTTAGGCAAAGGTAAAATTATGCCAATATAACCTGAGTTTTGGACTCCCTAAAGAGAAGCTTCATTTTCTCAAATATTATTCTGTGGGTGCACCTGTACAACATATTAAAAGCTCTTTTATTTTGGAGGTAGTCCAAACTTACAATATTAAAAAACTCAAACTGCAAACATTTGCTTAAAAATACCTAAAGGGATTCAACTTATCTGTTCACTTACAGCTGCAGCTGTCTCACAGTTAACTAGTATGGAAACTTAATGTAACTAATTTGTGTACATTGATGCATTCATTATAATGTACCTTGCCTCCTTCCTTGTGCCTAGCCTTTTCTAGAGGCCAGGTCAGAGAGCTCCATATACAACCACTGCCTTTTTATTCAGTATCCAGAATCTTCTTCTAAGACCATCTAGTGATCCCAGCATTAAAAACAACAAAATAAACCAGTTTATGTATATCCACTAGACCTCACAAATTTTCCAGGGAGCATGTACAGAGGTCTGCTACATCCAGAGCAGCTACAGCTGACCTGCCCGGGAGCTGAGGGAGTTTCTATGGGCTACTCCTTTTCCCCCTGTTATTTCTTGTCTAACAGTTAGATAGTAACATTTCATGGCTGAATCATGTTTTTATATTTATACAGCAGTTAAAATAAGTCTTTTGTTAGTCACTTGTGTAAGATAAATGACCAAGTAGAAATATTCAAATGACCCCCTTTCCCTTCCCTGTGCTGATGGTCTGTTTTCTCATGTCATTATTAAGTCGTTTGTGGGAAAACACACAAGCTCCACTCAGAAAAACATAGATTCAAACAAATGTATAGTGGGTACACACAAATATACTATCCATTCAGAGAATGTTCAGTTAATGACCGCATTAATAAAGTTTTTTAGAATGGGTATTGTAAATGAAGAAAGATTTGGAGAGTTGAACCGACTGTACTTTTTAGTCCTTTTTAGGAGGACACAGGGAAGAAAAGAGGACTCCTGTTTGGGAAACACAGCCCAAAACTCGCACCCGTTCATAATAAAAGAAGAATTTTCACTGCAGTCCCTGGTTAAAAGAAATATTTTAAACTCAAGCTACTGAAGAGATATGGTATGCTAGTTTGCAGTGTGCTTAGTAGACAGAGGCAATACTGGAATTTAAGTGTTTTTTTTCTTTTTTTTCTTTTTTCTTTTTTTTTTTTTCTTTTTTCCTTTGTGGTCCTTTTTTCCTTTGTGTGCCTGGGGGGTCCTGCAGCTTAGATAACATTGTCAGAAGATGCTTGAAATGATTCTGGCTATAAAGCTGGACTATTGGCTGATATCCAGGGCTGCCCTTCAGAGTGCTCTGAAGGGTCTGGTATGGGCAACTAAACTCACCCTTCAGATCCTACCCTTGAAGATAAACAACTTGAAGCTGCTTGAGGATGCGACTGACCAAATACATCCCGGGCGGAGGCACATCTCAAAAGTTAATGCTTATAAGCTATTTTTATATCTATTTCTGTTCAAAGCTGCAACACACTTTTCTTTACTGGCATCATTCCTTGCTCATTTGTCTCCTCAGGTAGAAATAGCCAATTTTAGAGCCCAGGGTTTCTGAATGCCACACAGTAATGACTAATTTGTTCTTGTAGATAAGTAGACTTCACTACAGAATATAAATCATGCCAGGAATTCTACAGGCAGGTGGAAAAGTTTTCCAGAATTTTCAGATTTCTAGCACAGTTTAATCAGAAGAGAAAATCATTGGAAAAACAGCTGAGTGCCATAAATTGAATAACATTCAGTCCCTAAACAACTTTGTTTACTTCTCTCATTTAACATACGTATGATATATGAACATATATATACACATCCACATATATACATACTATTTATTAAATACGTATACACACAGTTACATATATAAGCACATCTAATATATATAAAGGTATGTATGTAATGTAAGCCATGCAGAAAGTATTTTCTTCAGCTTTGTTTTGAGCTTGTTTTGGAGGTTACAGACCAAATAAAATGTTGTTCAAGATTAGAGTTACCTGTTTTGTGTTGCTTTTCCACCTCCTCCTTTTCCCTCCTTCTGTCAAATTTCCGTTCTAAAGATAATCCAACTGGAAAGAAAGGAGAGGAGAAAAAAAATCACCTCTCAAATTCCACATCCTCATATATAGGGAAGACTTTTTAGCAGCAGATAATTAAATATGCTGATTAATACAAACAGCTAGGAAATTTTCTGTATGAGTCCCCTGTGACGGTCTTATATCCAAATCACTATATATTTTATATATATATATATATATATATATTATATATCACTATATATTATATATATATACTCTATATATATATATTCTGAAATAGATTTCCAGATTTCTAATTTTAGAAAACTTCAGAAAAAAATCCTTCAAATAACAAACAAGATTTTAAGGACTTCAAAGATCAACCACTTCCAAAATTAGATACTATAGCAGATTATATCTAAAAATATTGATTCAAAGGAATAATATCTAATTTATTCCAAAATATAATATTATTCTACATGTCTGATGACTAGTTTTAAGCTATAATTGAAACTTAAGTGAAGCTTGTGTTTCATGGAATGAAAAATCAATGTTACTTGTTGCTGACATAAGGTCTTCAAAATTATTGGAAAACTGGAAGTGACTGCTGTTTTGTTTTTTCATAAATGGGAAGCGTGATTTGGGAGGTTGATAAACAGTAGATTAAACTGATTTCCATAACTGATTTCAGTGGAAATATATACAAGAAATGGGCAGTCACATTCTAGAGCCATAAACAAAAATATGCTTGGAAAAAAAATCTCAATGGAGTTTAAACATACACATGTGTATATATATATATATATATATATATATATATATGCATATATATGTGCACATACATATAGGTTCCAAACAAGGCAACATAAGCTATGCAAAATAAAATGAGAGGGGTTACGTTTCAGTTCAATCATAGCATTTTACTTTGAAGATAATTTGTTCACTGCTTTACCTTCAGTAGATGCTGCTCAAAATCTAAACATCATTGATAGTTTCCTATTTCTGGGAAAGATACTATTTGATCATGTACTTTTAGGTTTGGTGCATATATATGTTTAAATAATGAGTCCACCAGGTTGTTTTTTTGTGTGTGGTTTTTTTTTTTTTTTTTCCGTTACAGAACTGAAAAGGAAACAAAGAGGGGAAGGGAATGGAAATGAAGAAGAAGTGAAAGAAAAGGAGATGACATAGAAAAAAATGATCAATAGCAGCACTAAGAATTAAAAGGAAAAAAAAAAGAAAGTAGAGGTAATTTCGTTGTTCACATTTTAAATACAATGCTTTTGATGAACACAACACACTCACAAAGTTATATTCCTTATTCGTTAAGACAATTTTAAGCATGCATGCAGGCAAACACAACCTTCTCCAGTATTCAGTACTGTTTGGGACTCGAGTGCTGACAAAACATGTTTCCTATTTGCTCCAGAATCATGCCCAACATTTTCTTGGTACGTTTTCTCCCTAGCAGCATAATGTTCCAAACCATTTATTGATTCCGCTTCACAGAAACACTATTAGTCCCCAAACATTGCATTTATTTTGGGGCTATAAAGTTGATTATAGAAATACATTCCTATTTCTTTAAATGCACACAGATTTTTATGACCATATAAATAAAACAAAAATGTTAGCAGCATGTATTTTTCTACACTTTTATTTTAAACATTTTTTTTTCCTAAACTGTTTTACAAATGAATATTTGAATTCTATGGTGCTTAGCTGTTCTGGTCAGGCAGAACATATGCTTCTTCTTTATTGCATGGATTTGGTAAATATTTAAAACTTCTGCTACAAAATACCAAAAATCACTTACTTACAGAAATATTATTTGCATGTTCTGGACTTTAGGCAGAAGTGTGTGCGACAAATTCCCTTTGATTTCCAATATCTTACAGGGGGCCAGAAAGCACTGTGGGTTGGAGGTGATTGATGCGACAGCCTCACTATGCTGTAACGATATTAAACTGTGGAGAGAATTCTGAATGGTAGGAATTCTGAGCATTGTGTAAAAGACAAAAATTAAGGAAATAGTAAGTAGCTTCACAGATTATGGCAGGTATCACATGTTGATTCTTCTTACGAAGACTGATGGGACCTCTGGACCATCCTTCAAGGAGCTGAAGAGGTAAAATGCCAGGAATTCCACTAGCGAGTGCAGGGTGAATGTTCCCCTCCTGCACTGAGACAAATGGCTTTCCTCATGGGACTGACGGCCTCCTCCTCCTCTTCTTCTTCTTTGAGAGCAGTAGGATACTCTACTGCACTCCACTTGCATGATGTGCTTCTTTTGCATTTTTTCTTCGTTCTAGGCTATATGTGAAATTACAAAATAATCTGTCTTGCTTAAATAAAATGTTAAGGAGCATGCCTGCACATGATTCAACTGAAAATTCAAAAGAAAAAAAAAAAGAAAAGAAAAGCTGAAATAGCGTCTGCCTGCACGCTTCCTGCGCTGTGCGACTTGTCGGTGTGATTGGTCTTGCTCATTTTGATTGCCATATCACAGTATTACAGTGCAAGCAGTTTTTAAACTCACTATTCTAGATGTGTGAGCCAGGATACTGGTATCTTTGTGATTATTTCAGGGAGAAGGAGTTCAAGTTAAGACTTCACGGGTTAGACAAGACTGGCATGAACAGGAACAATAAAAGAAAAAAAAAAAAAAGAAAAAAGAAACAGTGGGCTCTGAAAAAAAAATAGAGAGGAAAGGTAGGATTATTTGGCCAGAGGTAAAGTCACATGGTTGGAGAAACACCTGGGGAGAGGAGCAGAGAATCATTTCAGTTCCACCTTGAACCGAGACTTGTCATGTCCCCATTGCACCCTCCTGCTGCGGCACAGGTGGGACAAGCACGGGAGGTTCTGAGTGCCATGAAGCCACGTGGCAAATGTGGCCTTGTCTCCGAGAGGGCCGGGGGCGTCCTGGGCAGCGCCAGGAGGAGCATTTCCCGCTGTCCGTGAGGAAGGGGATCCTTCCCCTGGCCGCAGCCCTGGGGACGCCGCTCCTGGGGCGCTGGGCCCAGCGCTGAGCGCCGCACGAGGGACACGGGGCTACCACAGACAGGCCACAACGGGCAGCCAAGAGCATTCCAGAAGCATCTCCCACAGGAGGAACGCCGGGGACACCCGGGATTCTACAGCCTGGGGAAAACTGGAGGGGGAACGAGGGAGCATCTGGAGGAAGGGTGTAAAGAGGACTGGGCCTCAGTGCTGCCCAGTGACAGAGGCCATGGCACAAACTGAAACACAGGGAGCCCTATGTGAATGTGACAAAAAACGTTTTTATGGTGAGGATAACCATAACCATAACCCTGGACCTGCTGCCCAGAAAGGCCGTGGAGTCTCTGCTGGGAAGGCAGTACCTCACTGCTCATCCAATATTGGTTGACATGGGCCTTTGGTAAACAAGGGGAATCCCTAAATGTCAGTGGAGTGAATGACACTTTTATATGAGTAGTATACGTAACACCCTGTTTTGTTAAAATACTCTTTTCATTTACATTAAAAAAGAAAACAAACTAAAAACAAAAAGCAAAAAACAGAATAGCCTAGCTCAGATTACAAATCAAGCATGAATGAGCTTCCTTTCAAAGAAATACTCATGAGCTGAAAGATATATATGGTTTTCAAAACCTGAGGTGAGACTTTGCTGTGAATAAAATCAGTATGGGAACAACGTAATCATAAAGGTGCAAGCTAATTATATGCAACTTTTATATTAACTCCGCAAAATAAGACTATGTGGTTATCAAAAATGTGCATAGTTTTAAAAGCTGGTAAGTGAGTATAACAAACTTTTAATTTTAGCTTTGGTATTTGTCAATATTTCTGGAATATTTTTTCTGTCCGAAAGATTATAATCTCAGCAGTGATGAATGATTCAAACATTTTAAAAAAGACATAAAGCGAACTTGTCAGCATTACAATGAATTCTTCAGCAACGTACTGCACTGACGCCTATTATATTAGAGAGGATCTAATAGTTACAATGCAGGAAGTGTCTGCTGGCAGTGGATAATCCCATAACTGCAGCTTTCTTTGCATTCCCATTATCCCTCCTTTAAGAGAGGACCACTAGCTTAAATGTGGAAATCCTGTCTTTTTTTTTGCCACAAATAACATTTGCATGGTAATTAAAATAGCATAAGCACCTTTCCATTATTTCTCACTTTGCAGATTTTAATGTAATACCATGAATATTTTGGGTAGTTGTAGAAGCAAATAACTGTACAGAGTGCATAGACAAATCATTTTTGAGTTTATGCAGCTGCAAATCAAATCATGAATCAAATTCAAAATTCCTCCTCTCCCCTATGTTTTATTTCCTGCCTGGCTGAACATTTATGATTGCTTTTGTTCTATGTTTGATTTTTCCCTACGGACATACTGAAAGCTCTTTAGCTCCGTTGGGCTCAGTTGACTTTATCATTCATACGCCAAACCCATCAGTTCCCGTTCTGTGGAAGTATCCTGGAGTTTTGCTGTAAAAGTACATCTGGTCCAGCAAAGTACATTTGCTCCAGTGCCTGGAGTTTTGCTGTAAAAGTACATCTGGTCCAGCAAAGCCTACTGTAGTAGTTAGTAGTTTGCTCTTAGGTAGAGCAGTAAACTCTTAATTGTTTTTTATATTTTTATGTGCAGTTTTCCTCAATTCAGTAATGATGTATCTTTCACTGGTTTCCTATGTGTTGCATAGTCTGAGGATGTCAGAGGAGCTTTTCCCTCCTAGATGTATGATTCTCCCACATTGATCACAAAATTGGTCTCCTGTCTTTAATTCATTATGCCAGTGATGTTCTTATTTCTTGAAATTGTACATTGTACAAAGTCAACACATGCATTTCAAAGAACGCCTAAGTACCACACAGCTTTGAAAAGATTAAGAAAAGATTTCTGAAGAAATTCGCTTGAATAGAAGAATACACCTCTGTTTTGACTGAATACTAACACTTTAAAGCTTTTACATCTTCCTTTGACAAATTGGTTCATTTGTGAGCTGAGAATAGTGAATAGGAGAAATGTGTTACAGATAATTTACAAAGAGTAGAGGCACTTCTGCTTTATTTGTAATGGGGTCATTAACAATCTGGGTTTTGCCACAATGTCCTTAAGACTCTCTGTCTCTACCACTAATCTACTAAATCCATTCTTAACATGAAGACTCCCATGGAGTATTGTTGGAAAGTTTCTTGCCATCTTTGTCATCAATTTATGCCACTAATTATGCGGTTCTGTGTCAATATAACTGTTGTATTTCTTTTGGAGAAGTTCTGTGCACATTTCAACAGGGTCTTCAAAGTTGCTGGATAAAAGAGGCAAAAGCAGCGGGAAGTTCTGCTTCAGTGAGAAAGCCAGGAAGGACTCCAATTATTTAGCTGCTTTTCCACACGAGAACTGTCAAAGCATCAGGTTGACTAGTGATGCCAAATGAGTGTGTGTTGCTTAACAGTAATTTGCATAGATTTTGAAAGCCTGAAATTCTACAGATGTAATTTGGCGGGCAGGGGCAGAATTAACGACTACATTCTTCTACTCTTGTTGAGCTCCAAGGAGAGAAAGTGTCAAGCAGAAAGACCTTAATGGAAACTAAAGTGGGGCTTAAGAAAGAATAATCTTGCATTTTAGTGTAGTTTTCCTGTAGTAGTCCTAGGAAAACAGTATCAAACTATTCATAAGCATTTTTAGCGATCACAGTACCATGAGAAACAGCTATTTTTCCAGCAGAAATGACAAACGTGCATTTGAATTTCTATATGAAATATCTGAGGATAATATAAAAACATCACAAGTGGGTACTACCACATCTATTTAATTGATCTATGTGTACATGGTAATGGTAAGCTTTCCTGGTGGGAAGGATGACAGATGCAAATTCTGCTATTTTTACTGTGTTCATTTGTGCTTGTTCAAACTGACTAAGTACTAGTGTGTTCAAGGGGCCTTTCTATCAGTTGTTTTTATTACTAGTGCATTTCATCGCAGAATCTGTCGTCGTTGATATTTCAATATTACATGTAGAAAGTTCTTTCAGACAACTTTTGGTATGAAAGGATCATCTACTAAATATTTCATGAACACTTCCACTGAGAGTTAAGAGAAATGTTCTCAAAACTTCTAACAGGATGATGCTTTTTCTCTTAACTTCTTTACCTTAAAGTATTTCTGAAACCCATCATCCAGCCAAGATTTGCCCTTTCATAGAGTTTTATTACTAATAAACAAATATTACGTATTGTTGATAAAAGTAATAAAATTGCCATTCAGATTTTGAGTGATGATTGACAGGCATCTCTGCTGGGCCAATGTATTCTAATTCAGACAAAAAATGTTAATAATATGAGTGCTTTTTCCAGTGAAACAGCTTCCTTTGCGATCACAGTGGTGCTACCAGGGATAAAGTAGCTGCAGAATAATAATTGGAAGTTCTGCAGAGAAATACTGTGCTTTCCTTATAGTACTAAGTATTTAGATCCAAAGGGCTTAATTAGCTGATGATTTCTCCTGAAACACCATAAAACAAGACCAGACATACTATATGCATGAGCAACTGCTGAAAGGGAAGTTTGATTCTCCGATTTGTGAGGTGCAAGACAGTGGATGTTAAGTTTTACTCCACTGATTTTTTCTGTTTAATGCAGCTGTCTGCAGTTATTTAAATAAAAATTGAAAGCATTATTTTCTTCTCTTTGGTGAAAGTTCTCTTTTATTGCTGTCTTTGCATTCATATCTCCTGCCCGGTTCATTTTAGTTCAGCATGCCGATGCAAAAATTTTCCTTATCCATAACTTTGCTGACAATTCCAGTTCTTTTCTTTTCCTTCACTGATTTCTCCCTCTCTGTCACATCCCTCTCGCTGTTACAGTCACTTTACTTCATTTCTCAATCGTATGCCCCATACAGGAGATATCCTGTATTTCTTATTTATTGTTGTGATATCCCGTTTGCCCCATGATGCCAACTTTCATTGCCTAATTGTTTTCTTTTTTAATAAGCTTTGTCCTACTTTCTCCCAGTCTGCCTTTGTTTTGGGAAAATCATCAAGTAAAATAGAATATTGTCATCTTTCAAAATAAGCTAAAACTTTTCCCCTTCTATGGTGCCTTCAAAAAACAGGAATCATAAGCTAATAAAAAATGTCTCACAGCATTTAACCTTTCAACTACTTGTAAAGAGTTTTGGAAGACTTTTTTTTGCTGTTGTTAAAACCAGTACATAGATACGTATGTATATGTGTCTATATATATACATAAGATCAATACATAGATAATTCAAGGGTGAATTAAATGTAAGCACTGGACCTTTTGCATGATCGTTGTTTCCTACCTTTTGCTCCTTACAGTAGTAGATACTATTAAATCAACAGTTATATAAAAAGAGTAGATACTGAGAAATGAAGTGTTACTGGGGAAAGATAGATGTGCTTTTAGAATTAATCTGGAAACTATTGCTTATATTCTTGGCTCATTTTTGCCAGACATTGAAAAACAATATCAGAAATGATATTAGCTTGGATTTATGGACTATCCTTTCTTTCTGAAAACTTAAGCTCAGTAACAAATACATCCAGAAAGATGTTTAATATTCTCAGAGTCTGAGTAACCATGAGTCCTTAACAGCAAAAACGATAAAAAAACCTTGACATATTTATGACTCACTGTGTTTAAAAGAGATAGGAGAGAGGTCTTCTACCTCTCACCAAATAGTAAATTTATGGGCAGCAAAGGAAGGTGAAGGAGAATTGCCACTGTCATGTCTATGGTAGCTCAAATGTTCCACTTCTTATTTGGAAGAATGCAATAATTTAGTATATTTTAGCTAAAGCAGTTTTGCAACTGTAACCAAACAATGAACCAAAAAAATTTCAAACTTTTAAAATACTTTGGGAACAGTCTTTGTGCTACCAAATATTACAGAATATTTTCTGTGAGGTCAGACTTGCTTCCAAGATTAGAGATAATCCACTGCAATGACTTTTATACTTTGTTTAAAATGGGAACTGAACAGGGACATGTAGGAAAAACGCATCTCTTTTGTCAGTGAAAGCATGCTGGATGGCATCTGGCTGAAGATATTACAATTAACACCTTGTTGATTGAAAGATCTTGTCATTTTTATCATAGTTATTATAAAAATGAATTGTGTGCAATCTTTACTTACAAGAAGAGAATGCCATGTCAACAGAAGTGAGAGGTGTTACCGTGACACAGACAAGTGCTGTGTTTGTGAAGTTAATAAGCAGCGTACAGGGCACTACTACATAAGTTAAGAGTAGGTAGACCTTTTTTAGCACTTTAATTGGCCGTATCATTACTTTACGACTTACTGTAGCAACGACACCTACATGTGCTGATAATAGTAGTGTATTTATCACTAAAATCCAGACAGTGAGACTGAATACTATCTGTTTGACACTGTTACAAATAATTCCATGAGCCAACAGAAGAACTTCCCTTTGAGTGGAAAAATTTTACTTATAGAAATAAATGAGATTTGAGCCTAAATTTGCCAAATGCTATTGGGGTTACATCACTTAATATTGCATTGAAAAGATGTTATATTTATCTACACCCTTGTACTATGAAACTCATAAAATCTGTAACCCAGCTGATCAAAAATGAATCCAGGTATTGTGATGATACTCCTAACATTTGAGCTTCTTATTCTGTTTGATGTGCATTTTCCTTAGCCCTGTGGAGAGTAATGAGCAGTTCTAAGAGAGAGGCCCAACAACCTGCTCCTCTGTGGGACGATTGTTGCTTTAGAAACCAAGTGTCATTTCACTACAAGGAAGAAAACAAAGCCAGTTATATTCAATGCCAATACAAATTCAAGTTAACAAAGAATATTTTGAAATTTTAGTGTGATCCAGGAATTCATTGTAGATTCTATACTTCCTTTCAGCCATAATCACTGCACTAGAAGTGAAATTTATTTTATTTTCACTAGGATTTAGGAATCTGGACTGGAACATAATAAGAGTATGTATATTCTTTGTTGTTTCTGGTACCCACTTTATTTATTTATTTATTTATACCTAATAATCACTTTATCTGATGGTATTTAAACTGAATTACTACTGAAAGCAAATGCCATATAAAAATTAGGGTTATTTCAAAGCCACTGAGAGTTAAGAGTCAGCATTTCTGTGAACTTAGGGGGAAAACGCAGGGTTTTTTAATGTGTCTGTGTCTACTGTTTTTATGTATCTATATGTGTAGGTATCTATTTAATGATGAGGATATTGAATCAATCTTCATGGTCATTTGTAAATACAATTTTAATTGTCCAATCTCTAAGAAAAGACACATTGTTCATACACTACCTGGGAAAAAAAATAAAAGGAAAATAAATGTAAACCTGACAGGCATCTGTTGGGACAGCAGAGTGCAATTTTTTTACACCATTTATGGAAGCACTTTGGAATTTTGAATCATTTATGGAAAGAGTTGAACTTTATTTTTAGTGTAAGTGAATACCTAAGCACATACATCTTCCAGTGCCATCACATTATTCTGAATAATTCTGAATAACAATGTTTATACATAACATGTCAGTGATTTAAAAGTAGATTTCCATGTATTGGTACAATGCTGAATATAAATTAAAAACGAAATATTGATTTGCAACATTACGATTTGAAAAATAGTAACAGTGGAGAGAGAAGGTACTCAAAGTTTGGAAACCAGAATTCATGTTGCCTTTAATATAAATATATTCTCTTTAGAACGTTTTCAAATAAGGAAGCTTTTGCAAGCATCTTAAGAAAGATATTAATTATTTTCATGATAAAAAATTTGGGTCATTTTTAAGAGCAAAATAATTTTATTTACTAAAAGACATAAGGAAAAACTACACAAATAAAGCTATATCCCTCAATGAATATATCTCCACCCAGGAACGTAAAGCGAAGACTATCAGAAGTGTCTCACTCTCCGAAATCAAAAATCCCTGGTTACATCAAAAGTAGTTCAAAAAATAGTTCAGAAGTGAACTGTTGTATTAAACATTGCACGCTCTGGATGTGGAATTTCTTAAAGAGCCTGGTCAGAAAGACCTGGACTCTGACACTTGCAAATGGAATGAAAGAGAGGGAGAGAAGAGAGGGAAAAACAAGAAGTTCTGCAAAGCAGCCCTTCATGGCTGGTTGAAAACTGTGTAAACAGAAACACCTCATCTTTTGCTAGTTAAGCATCCCTTTCCTTCTGACTATGTATGAAATTCCACCATGTTAGAAAGCTCAATAATGACATAAGTGTTTTATTTCTATTCTACATTTCTGGAAAAAAAAATAAAACATTTTGGGAAGGAAAAGAAGGACCTAAAGAAAACTGTCTTTCACCTGTAACTTCATGACTGTTCTCTTCATACTGGATGCAAAAGGTAGAAATAGATGAATGCAGCTCAGAATGTGAATGCACAAGGGGTTCAGTTACATATGCAATGAAAAGCTCTGATCCTGACCTCATGGCATACTAGAAGAAAGGATTTTTTTTCTTTTCATTTTAGAAAGTACATACATACGCGTGCATGTGTAAGCATATATTATATGTAAAATACAAGCCAGAATTTGTCTTGCCTGATTTCCAAGACTTGCATTCTAGAAAGATGTCTAGACTGCTAGTGTGCAGTGCATTTTATTCTAAAGTGGTTATCAAAAACAGATCTTATGAATGATAGCTTATTAACCACTACTCCACTTGTTATAAAAGAAATAGATACAGGTTCCTGCAGTGCACATTATTTTATTTAGTAGTTTGGATATCAGTAGGTATAAAACTTGTGATTCAAAAAAAAAAAAAAGAAACAAACAAACAAGTCAGGAGTCTTTAAAGACAGAATTGTGTTGAGATAATATGCAATAATCTAGTTTGCATAGTACTCCATTTTCTAATGGAGAACTGAGCAATAGGGCAAATTCCTGGAAGAAAGCAAGTATGTGGCTTTCAGAGCACTTTACTGGTTGATCAAAACAACAGTTTAGAAAAATATCAATTATTTTTCCAGATTCCCATGCAAACAGTGTAAATCAAGTCAAGACGTGGACAATTTGAAATTTCGCTCTGAACTTCATAAATGTGCTATTAGCAACAGAATAAAAATTAATGAGCTAAAACCTCATTTTAAATGATGGAATTTCTTACTACAGTCCAACTTTCTTACTGCACGTGTTTTCCTACTGCATTAATTAACTCCGAATCCAATGAGCAATCTGGAAAAGATATCTATAGATGCATGTGCGTTTCCCTTACCTTAAGTTTTCAAATAATTTACACTGATCCCGTTTCTGTCAGTTTTGCAGATTTTCATTGCTCTGGTTATTAATATAAAGATTATATGACCTACTCAGACCTATAATAAATATTATAATAAGCACTTATAACTGTTGTAATAAGGTCTCTGAGTCCTAATGGTAGACTGCCAATGGAACAAACTATTTTCAAATGCTTTATGAATAATTACTGAGGTTGCTGTAGATGTATCACACCACCTTAGAAACACTGATATTTTTACATTTATGATGTGATGCATTTTCTTGCTGGCACAATGTAAACACTTGCACTGTGACAGCATCACACTTTCCTTTCTGTGATATATGAATGTGTATTTTTTCCATTTTATAGCTCAGAAATAGGGCTATAACTAAGGAAAGGAACAAATGAAGTTACTTTAGAGTATTACATATCCTGTTAATAAAACGAGGTTTAAAGCAAGTATCATATAATTTTCCATCTACATTTTATTACCCTAAAATTGCAGAACAGCATTGCTTTTATGAACCAAACCCATTAATTTTTCTCACACTTTCTGTACAGTACATTTGCAGAGGTGCTATGTCCCACTACAGTCACTTAATCAGGAGCCAAAGCTGCTCCCGGAGAGACCCTTCCATTTGTGGAAGCCTCTCAGCTCAAAGAAGGCAGTTAAAGAACAGCCTCTCACATTAAATGCAGCAATTACAAGCAACACTCTTTTTTCTTTCCTATTAGTAACATATATAAATCACTCTGTAAAAGGAATGAGTGACACCAGTAAATTCTGAAAGATCCTGCAGTTGTTTATAGTTTTGCTTATTGCAAAGAGTGGAGAAACATCTGTGAAGTTGTATGTGTTGCAATTGGAAAGCCATGGGGAGCGGGAGGGAAGGACATATCAATTACTGTGTTAGCCGTACACCCGATCCCGGCAGTATCGGATTCACGAACAGTCCATGGATCGCAGGCCCGATCGCCTCCCCCCAAACAAGCAGTCGAGTTCACAAATAGTAGGATTGATTCAAATGCAACATTTACAAAGCAGGTTCCGGATGTCAGTACAGGAAATTCTCTACTAGAGTGTGGGGTTTTTAGCTAGCCCTGACGTACAAATGTGCAGTCATCGCTCACCCCAGAAGATGGGAGAGGGCTCTCGGTCTGGAGTCTCCTCAGGTGGCGTCCCAACCCGGGGGAGGGAAGGGGGATCAGCGCATCGACCGATCCAGAATTTACCATGGAATCTTCCCTCTCACTCCCTGGTCTCCTCAGGCAGCGTTCCAGTCCGAGGGGAGGGAAGGGGGATCAGCGCATCGACCGATCCAGAATTTACCATGGAATCTTCCCTCTCACTCCTTGGTCTCCTCAGGCGGCGTTCCAGTCCGAGGGGAGGGAAGGGGGATCAGCCATCGACTGACCCAGGAGTTACAACGGATTCTTCCCTCCTCTTCATCCTTAGTTCACCTTTTAGACTTTTCCTTACATTCAGGTGGAGCCTGAGTGCCTAGAGTCCTACTTAATATTGTTATTGATGGGTCAAAAAGTTTCTCTCTTCCATCTAAAGACCCAGTCAATCGCAAATCCAGAGCGCGTGCTCGGTGAGGAGCGGCCGTACCTCGGAGGCGGGTGACTTTGGGGATGCAGGTGTGTTTTGCCATTCTAAGGAGCAAAGTTGGAGCAAAGTTCACCCCACAGGAGTGCTCTGCCCCCCGTGCCGGCTCAGCCCCGGCCACGTTCCCGTGTCTCTCCCCGTGGGCAGCTGCTGTGCGGCTCCTCAGGGCCCAGCGCAGGGAGCGCAGCAGAGCTGGGCCGCGGGGTCTTGGCTCCGCTGCAGCCTCCGTTCCTGCCCTCGGCAGCTGCCAGGAGGCCGGTTGTGCTGCCCAGGGAGCCGTGGAGGAGCTGAGCCCGTGCGCACCAGCCATCCTGGAAGCGGCAGCTGCGGATCGACCCAGCGAGCGTCTGCAAGGACGGAACTGCTGCTAGGCCCTGGTTCTCCTCTAAATTCTCCCTTTTCAAGAAATTCTCCCACAATATAAGAGAGATGAACCATACCTCTATGGGGCAAATAGGTTTTCATTTCCTCCGAAGAGGTATCATCCCAGCAAACCAGGAAGATCAGAAAAGCAAAGTGTTTACTGAGGAGAATTTATGAGTCTTCAGCTGCAGCCACATAAGCATCAGTCACTGCTGCCTTTTTAAGAGGTTGTCTTTGCCTGCTCTGAAAACTACCAGTCCATGAAGGATAAAAAGGAGATGTAAATCCTGAAGAAGATTATTTGCTGTAGCCTTTGTATCAAGTGCATCCCTTGGCACTATCAAGTCTTCTGCAAGGGCCGTGGCTTCAGACATACGGTAGACAATGTAGTTACCTGTGCTGATATGGAAGACAGGCAATTAAGCTAAGCAAACTGCTCTTGTCAACACGTTCCTGGTAGGCAGCCCTTTCAGAGATTGTGTGCAATGATGGAAATATCACATCTGCCTCTGATAAAAACCCCACTAGCTCCTCGCTGTCTTCCATTAAATATACTTGGAGATGACAGAAGTGTGTGGAGGTTTATCTCTTAAATAACAGTCAGATTAAAATCAATCAATCAATCAATGAGTAAATAACTGAAGAAATCTTTTGGAGATGCAACTCAAAACTGACATGAGAACTATTCAAGATTTTTATTTATAGCTCCTATATTTATATATCCTATAAACTGGGAGAAGGAAAATGAGCAATGTGGTAGTCTCCATTTAGCACCTTAGCACTATAAAATATAACCCAACGAACTAATAGTTTTAAAATATCTCTGCTCATAAAAAAGCAACATGAATAAGGTCTGAACCTTATGAAGTTCATGTTGAAGAAAGAAAGGGAGTTAAAGATGAAAATGTTGGCTTCTTACGCTGCTAATCTGAAAGGAAAATGACTCATCACGATAGATCATTCCACTGTGATTGCAGCGCAGACGGAGGGTCAGGGCATATGCACCTAGCACAAATACACTGAGCACTGGTGGAAAGTTTCTGCCTCATTGCGACTGTTTCAGCTCTTTATTAGGACACTTAAAAAAATCCCAGCAACATCAAAAGGAAAACAGAGATTGTGAGCTGAATCAATTGAAATCAACTGATGTCTGCCATCTGCCTGCTAAGATTTCCAAATATAAGAAAAAATACAGTTCACAAATACTGGCAATGCAAACACATTGATCCTGAATAAATGGCTGAGGAAAAAAAATTTAATATAGAAATAGAGTGTTTTTCTGTACTCATAGTTTGGCATTTACGTGTATTTATTTATTATTAGAATTTCTGCAGATTCCATTCGAGTTTTCACAACTTATGATTCTGTGGATATCTAAGAAATAAGAAGTAAAAGGCTCCCATTGGTATGCAACCATTTTTTTTAGATTATCTGTTCATTTCACTGTACACTGTCCTAGGCTCTGAAAATACAACTGTCGAGCTCTGTCAAGTAACAGAAATAACCACGAAAGGCACATAAAGAATGGAACATCTTGAGGACACATTCTCAAACCGTAATTTTATCTAGAGAATGAAGAATATGTATTAATACAATCATATCTCAAAAAAATCAGCTATACCTTGGACTGGTCAACAGGCTGTCCTCTAGTGCTCAATATGGATCAAACAGGTTATGTACCACAAGACTTAAATGTAAAGAGATATTCCTAAAATATTTTGCAGCGTGCCACAAGTTGCACTGTGAGATGCTGTTATTCGGACAGTGTTGTACACATCAAAACTACAGAACCAGGAAAGTAGCCAAGAAAGACAAGGAATGGAAAAAAAGCTGACCTTGGAACAAAGTATTAGGTACCTGCATTTAGCTGATTTTGGTAATCATGAAAACACAGTGAGGCAGTCTGAAGCCTGCCCCAAGTAGGAGGCAACATGAAGTAAATGTTGGCTGTCTGTGGGAGAAGTTATAGAAAGGGGTGATAAAATATCTGATTCAATGGGGTAGGAAGAGCATATACGAGCCTCAGAAAAAGAATTATGGGGAAATTAAAGTGAATTAAGTGTAAGATTTTGAGGAAAAATACTAGGAGCATAGTCACTCTGACCAATACGTGATTAATCAAGCTCTTCCAAGAAGCATGTGCAAGGAATTCCTTGAGAATCTGTTTGTGATCCTGAGATGGCATCAGACAACAACTGCTTTTGGCCATGCTGGGCCACAAGCTGTGGGGACTGTCACAGTCACTGAGTCAGTTTTGGCTTCAGTTAGCACTGGAATTTCCGTGAATCATTTTGCTCTTCCCATAAGGGGTTGCAATGTTTATTCATGCATTTGTAGCAGAATAATTGACCACAGAGCAAGCTAAACTGAAATTCTATAATTGATTCTAAAAAGAATTTTAATGCCTATATGAAATGTAACTGTTTTTATTTTTATGTTTACCATACCCCATATGTTCTTTTCATGTGTAAAACAGCCCTGCAAAACATGTGATTCATCCAATGGAAGGGGAAGGGAAAGAAAAAGAAGCACCATAGGCAACAAACAATATTACATTTAGGGGTTATTTTGAGGTGTGGAAGGAAAGTCCTTATCCCTGTCTCTGTGCTTATATGTTTCATCTGGCATCACCAGCCACATTCAAAAGCACAACGTTATAGCAGTCATTAACAAACAGCTGTTTCATTTTTCCACATGATACCTTTTAGTTTAATCAGCTGGGGTTTTTTGTGGGCAATACAAGTTGCTGTCAAGTTTCTTGTATGGAAGAACATAGACATGTTTATGCAGGAAGGTTTTTATTAATGTGTCAGAAGGCCAAATCAATCTGAAGATTAAATTGTGAGTTTTCCAAGGGTCAGGACTCACAAGAACAGGAAATTTTATTGAAAAATGGTAACTGGCAAAACAGCACATATAACTCAAGAAAATCTATATCCTACAAAGGCCAGGAAATTAAATAGGGACAGAATTCTCAAAACTTCTCTTGACAGTTCTGTCCCCCAAGAATTCTACTTTTTTCTAACTAAATATACAAACTGTATAAAAACATACAGTTACTCTATCATTAAACATGATCAGGGAAGAAATAAATACAAACCTTTGCTGTCAATTACTCTTTTACATCCTCCTGCCTAGCTAAGGTATGCATGCACATATGACATCCTTAATAACTCTCAATGTCCCTTGAGCTTGTGTCATTACTGATGCACATTCCTTATAAAAACGTGATAAGAAGTCCTGTGAAACACTGTCTCTAATCTCAGAAGTGCTTGCAGGGTGCACCAAATTATGTGAATGCAGCTATTTCATCCTCAATGATTTTGGAGACAGCTCTATTTTTAATTTAGTCTGTAAAACACGCACAGTGCAATGGCGCTTTTTTCCCTCAAGATCCAAGTGTAAATTTCAATGTGTAAAATTCCAAGATATACAGCAAGAAAGATTTCTTAGAACAGCAGTGAACCCCAACATTTTTATGAGCAATATAGTTTTATCATGAAGAACTAAATCTATGTTCCTGCAGTCATTATGTAGAGCAGCAGTTATAGCCTCAATCCCAGCTACCCAATCTACGGTAGATTCCTTAACCCCTGAATTCACTAATCTTCCATGTTTCGAGAGACCAGAAGAACAACCAAACATCTCAAAATTTGTCTATTCCCAGCATAAACAAGAGACCCAAGGGCAGGGGAGACTGATCTGACAAAACCATGCCATACCAAGGGACTGCAGTCAGGCACTTCTAATCCAGGAGAGCATCCAAAAGACCGTCATAACTTAAAGCTGTGAAGGATGGATGGGTTATCTCACAATAAACATAAGACTGTTTCGAGAAATACATAACCTGCTGCAAATATTAGTAATCAGAGACACTCCTCACAAATGCAGAATTCACCTTCTTACACCATAGAGGCAATCATGTGCATGCAAGCTGTAATATATTTATAGTAGCGAAATATTGCAAATGAAGGTGATTTCGTTTTGCCAAAATCTGTACTGGCTTATACAGAAACAAGTATACACAAAAGCACAGACACAGTCAAAGAGTTATTCTTTTCCCATCTGAATATTGCACTGAGTTGTTGCTTCTTCTGAATAGGGCTGACACTGAAAAGATTTTACCTAAAGCAAATTGTGACCATTCCTATCTTTGGCAGTTTTGGGCTCAGCTTGAAAATCTCACTTTACTGAAAATCATTTAAATGTGATTATATTTGTTTGTGCAATACATATTTTCAAAATCATACGCTAAACTGCAACAGTTTCTTTGAACAGACATGAAGGACAGAGGATACGCATCGTAAGTAAGAATTCCTATTCCAAGCAACATTTATTGGCATTCTTCTGACCAAAACAAAACAAACCAAGCCACTTTTTGTGGTATATGTTACAAAATAAATTGTTTGTAATTCAGTTATTTTGACCATTGATGTTTAAAGACAAAAAAAAACCCAAAATGACCATACTTCAAAGCACCTTCTGAGGAGTCACTTGAGAGCGTTGCTCATTACTATGTCACTTTGGGATATACAGCGTTTATAAATGGCTGAATAGGTTGTGTTTAGAATAAATAGGTGTGTTGCTCTCGGGTGTGGTTTTTTTAGGCCTAAAGACCCTTTTAAAACAATTCTCTTTTATCCATCCCCCCTGAATATCTGGTATATATTGGGGTATAATATTTGGCTGGAAACTAGGCTGTTCACTACAGTTAAACTTCTTTACACTGATTATAAGATTTATGAAATGCTTCCAGTTTTCACATATAACCACTGACTTTTACCCATCCGTATGGCCTCTGCCTCTTCGAGTGTCAAACCTTCTTTGCTTCTGAGAACTTTCCAGGTAAACTCTACGTAAGGAATAACCTCCCATTTCTGTGAATGACCCTTAACAGGGGACAGAAATCCCGTCTTTCCCCCTCACCTGCAAGGAGTGCACGGAATAACATTTTCCCTCCCTTTTTGCAGTTGTTTTTATTGCTCCTGGGATAAGTTGTGGGGAACTGCAGGCTTCATAGGACGTGCTCAGTGTTGTATGTGTCATTCAGAAAATGACTTGTTTTCTGGAATTTTACAGAATAGTTGTGTAGTTCTAGTGTAAATTTAAGCATACTAAGTATTTAGTATTTAGCATAATACTATCATCAGTGAGAAAAAAAAAGAAAGCTTTTGTTTTTTCATGAATTTACTTTGAGCATGGGCATAAATTCATGTATAATTCAGAAGCAACAGAAAATCATGAGATCTTCTACACTGTGCTTAACAGAGGTGGACATAAACCAGCCAGAATATATATAAAAAAAAAAGAAATAGAAGAAAGGCTTGCTAAGAGTGACGTAGTGATCCATTCCTTCCCACTGTCAATGAACTGCACACCCATTTCCTCAGCTCCTCGTTGTATCTCCTTGGAAAATTACAGCACAACTTCTGCGGTCTGGTTAAAAAAGGCAGCACTGCGGTGCCATAAAACATGAGCAAATCTGCAAGCAAATTATAAGAGCAAATAAACTTTGATACTATTTTATCAAATCACAGAACATGATTTTCAATTAGAATTCATTCATGGATATAGTTTCAAAGGATGCAGAGTTACTTCATCAGCCTCAGTTCTTCCAGATCTCCTAAATTCTCAGCATCTATTGAGAAAATAAGCAATAAAACATAGCTTGCTATTAGTAAACTGCCTTTTTTTCTCAAGGCTTTTTCTTGAAAAATAGAATCCAGTTAAACCCACTTTACATGAAAAAGTAATTTTGTAGCTGTGAGATGGTTTATCTCTCGTCACAATCTGCTCCAATGCAAAAGCTTCAAAACGATGTTTTCAATGTTTTATATGACTTGTAATTTTCCTATATCTCTACAATCAATGTTTTGTCTTTCAGTTTAATATTTAGTCCTTTGGTTAAAAAAAAAAAAAAAGAAAAAGAAAGATAGTGGATGGTAATACTCTTGTCAGCAATTTAAAATGGCTTGTTGGTATATTGATGCACAGCAGCAGCCAAATGTCTTGATCTTCTTTTCCTTAACATCACTAAAATCTGGTTTTCCAGTTTTCAACTGTTTTCATTTTATTAGTTTTTTTTTCATTTTAAGTTGCAGATAAGCATGTTTTTGTTGTTGTTTTGATTTTTTCTGTTTTGCAAGTTCTGATCAGCGGGGGGGTTTATATTGAGCTCATCTCTCCCTCTCTCCTTATCTTTTTTTTTCCTGATCCAATTCTGCCCACAGCTCCACAACCAAACGGTGGCTGCTGCTGAGAGCAGTGCCCTGGACTGCAAGTCAATGGAAACCAATCTGAGCTGACAGGTAGAAGCCCAGTACTTTGTTCCAAGAATAGGAAAAGATGTTGGTGTGCACACCTGGAAGAGAGAGAATTTAGTGGGTTATTTTCCTGCAGCTTTTCATATGCTGCTTGTTCACAGATTTATCCTTTTTTTGTCTTAAAACAATTCGGATTGCTTGCCCCATGCTCTTCCCATTGGAAGATTAGTGATTAAAAACATTCTTCCAACATCTCATTTAAACACATTCACATCCACATCATGAAATGTTGTTGTTTTGACTCCTGGGAGGGTGTATCCTCCTGGGTACACGTTTAAGTATCCACTTACAGGTATTTTTTTTTTTTTAACCATAGAGCTTTAGGTGCTAATCCATAGCAAAGCTTAATTGGACACTTTCCTTCCAACCAAAGGATTTGAAATGGAATCTATTTTAATACATGGTCTGCATGACTGTCTGAGCAGATGCCAAAAAGTACAGGAAAGCTTTATTGTTCATGGGAAACTGAGTAAACTTATCAGTAACAACAGGGCTTTTTGTTTCTTGTTGTTTTTTTTTTCAGAAAAAAAATTACAGGTCTCAAAGCTAGTGATAAACAAAGCAGTTTGGGCAGGAAGGGAAAGAGAGAAGGTGATACTAAATGAGAAGTAATTACGAAAAAATTAAAAAAGTCCAAACCCATGTAACGTTCCAGAAAGAGATCCTGGTTCTTTGCAGAGAAGGAAATGCTGGAAGCAGAAGGAATGAAGGATTCTGCATGTCAGTAAAAGCCGTGTTCCTTAGCCCTTGGTCACGTACCTCTGACTCAAGTAAAGGTTCCCAGAATATTCAAAGGCAGCATATGAGACTGGTAGAGTTTCTTTTAATCAAATTTACTACAGCTACAGTTTCCTGAGTTTCTTTTTATCCTTTTAGTGAATCTTGGTTTCCTGTATAGCAGTAGCATCCATAAATATAGAAAAGTAATAAAAAGTCTCCACTTTTTGCTTGGAATCTGATAAAGCACACGCACTTCTCAGACCTATCTGAAAAGCCCACTATTAAATTACTCACCTCTTTCCATTTCATATAAGCTACGTACTGGAAAAGACTGATGTTAAAAGTGAGAAATAATAAATAAAAACACTAAAGTAACTTAGGTCACTTCTATTCATAGTAGGTCACTCCTATTCATAGTTTGGGCACATGAGATCAATATTAGAAAATATGGTCTTGCTGCTTTGGCAATGAGGAATAAACTCTTATATTGGTTCACCTTTAAAGTTCTAATGTTTTAACACATAAAATGTCAATTAATATACATTGATATATTAAAAAAAAATCAAAAACAACCACAATTAAAGTATCTCAGACGTGAAAACTAGCAATTTGGGTACTTTAAATCTTTTCTTCAAGCCAAGCCTGAGCTTCATGAACCACGATGAATCCTGGCATGACTTCCATGAGGTGCTACAATGGGTCGGTAAGGGAAAAAAGTGGAATATCAGGGACAAGGTAATTCAGTGTAGTACGAACAATGGAAAATATATAAGCATTGCTTATTTTGTTCACTGACATTATGGAAGTTCCTATGAAAACTCTGTTTTTACCTAATCTATGTTAAAGAACATTAGCTTCTTTTTCAGGGGATTATTTATTTGTTTTTTTTAGCATGAGCTAGCCTCTAAACTGGCACTTTGGTGTTTGTTTTTCTTGAAAAAGTATTGCAGTGGATTATTCTTGTATTTTAAAGAGCTGATGAGTTTGTAAATTTGGCTTATTAAAGGGGAACCAAAGCCTAGCTATGGATTAATGACTGGGGTTTAATGGTTAACAGTTTTAGAACATACAGCTATATAGTAATGCTATTACTGCATAAGCAATAATATTCCATCATTATGGAATCAAATGACCTTAGTTCAACTGTAGTATAAGAAGCTATATGAGTTCAGAATATTTATAATAATTGAAAACCATACCAGGCATCTGGCAGTGCTTTAGAAAATCCTTTTGTTTAGCTCAAAAATACAGAACTGCCTCTCCTCAGACTCTTGAAGGGAAGAACAGTTTCTTTACTGGCTAAGTTATTTTAAAGCTAAATAATGGCTTTATATAAAAATTAATAATTATATGAAACAGACTCAACTTGTATTAAACTCTGATAAAAATAAATGAAATAAAATCTCAGCATATGAACTAAACAAAAGAAAATTAAAACTTACATTTTGAAAATAGACCAGAAAAAAGAAAACCCAGCACAACCCTGACACTAAAGATTTCTGATTGTGTAGAGCGTGAGCGTGGGGTTTACCGGGAGAACAGCCAGGACCATCCCGTAGAACAGCGGCATCCCTGGATGGGAGCAGCCGTGCGGATCTTCCAGACGCTAAAAGAGAGCACCCCTGCACTGTGGTTAAAATAAAGCGCTGTATTTGGCCGGATAGCATTAGTAATTAGTTCACAAAATTACTTTTCTGTAAACTTCCCTGGAGCCAGAGAATTCGGATAATGGAGAAGAAACAGGCCGAGACAGCATCTCGGAACAAGCATATTCTGTTCTCAGAAAGGATTTTGATTTCTGCTGAAATTTTTAGGCTGCCATAAGTCTATTTTTCCTCTTTTTCTTCCTTCAGAATCCTATTGAGGATATTTGTTAAGCTGTCTTAAATCCCTGCTAGAAACAAAAGCCAGGGTTTTTGAAGAGGCATATGGAGAAAGGGAAAACCTGCATTTGCTGGGGTTCTAGTGCCATCAGCAAGAGGTGGGAGAGAAATGGGGAAGCAAAACAAGGCTGGGATACGCGAGAGCTTAAGCAGGAGTGAAAATCCTGGGATAGAGGGGCTGTTGGGAAAAGAACGGGGCTGGGGAGCCCCGAGGTGAGCTGTGTGCTCATACGGGAGAGCCAGACCTGGAGGAACCAACCTGAAAAAGGGGAACAACAGATATGCTTGGAGAAAACAAGCAAGTTCTGTTAGGTTTGTTTAGAAAGGAAGGTACCTTTAGAAGGTATTGGAAAACCTGCAGCTCAGAGGGATTCAAGGGATGAGAACTCTGGATTAGTAGCCACTGGGAAGTGCTACAATAGGAAAAACAGCCTCTGAGGCTCTGAGTCATGAACTCAAGTTCCCTCCTTACACGTGCATTTTTATCCAGCTTGTTTGGGACCTTGAGCAAACCCACAGAGACTGTCAGGTCTTTGTGCCCCTTTCATACCCACACGTATAGCACTGCTCTGCAGCGTTTGGACGTTTTTTGAATTATGAGAAATCTGCTTTTTTGTTCAATTGCTTTTATTGCAATTACAATGGAATCCCGCTCAATTTCCAAATCTCAGAATGCGTTTAGTTGGCACTACTCGACATCACATTTTCCATCATTAGATTCAATCTTCGCAGCTATGTTCCAAACACGCTCCTCTGCCAAATTATGCATACTTCATACCAACATGTGATAAAACATTGACCTCTGTGGCAGCTGAATTGAAGCATTATGGGGTAAAATAGTGGTAGACCTGACAGCCATTTGGAAATGATTGTGGTAAACTTGGCAAGCCAAGCAAGGAGGCTTCATGCGATCAGGGCTGCAGTTTTATCTGATCCCTTTTCCGTTGATCCATACAGAGAGGGGATGAAAAGCCCCATTCTGTACCGTTCTGCTAAGTGGGATCTAAGGAGCTCTTTTCTCATGACATCTTCTTAACAAGATCTGTGGTTAGGCCAAAGTTCTTTTCAGGAGCTCAGGGTGGCACGGTGCAAGTGACCGTCTCATCCTCCAGCGAACGCCTCTTCCATTAAGCACCAGACCCAGTAAGTCTGTGGTTTTATTACGCACTTTTCTATCACACACGAAATTGAACTAGGTGACAAAGTGCAGTCTCATACGACCCAAGGCAAAAGGAATACCAAATATTAGAAATATATAAGATATTAAGTCCTCTTTTTGCTTTTCAAAGTCATTTTCCAACAAATGAGACCCAGATCTCCTCTACTTTCAGCAGAAAGATTTCAAGCAGCAATCTTAATTTTCTGTAGAGAAAGAAATACAGTTTTAGAGCAATATGAAACAGTAGCTTTAAACACATTTTTAATCTGCAGTTGGATTTTAGCTAGGAAGAGGACCAGAATCAGCCTCTACTCTTTCTCTTCTCTCTGATTCATAAAGCATAGACTAGCATAGATTATATTTCGAGTGCATCCTCTTATTTTACAATAGACACTAAGCAACCATTTTCCCAGTCTTTCTTGAAAGCTTGGACAACTGGCAAAGTAGCAGAAAGATTAATTCAGCCCTATAAAAGTGAAGCACTTCAGCTATGGGGAAGCACATTTCCTTGAAGTGCATATACTTGCAGTGAAACAGAGAAAACAGACAATGAGGGATAACAATAGCGTGACTATTTAAACTGTATCATTTTCTTTCGTTTTTTTTACAGCATTTAATTTCAATACTGGCTTACTTTTTTGGGGAAATTGCACCTTCAGCATTCATTCCCTTATCGTGACACTTACTGGCCAAGCTCTCTGATCACAGCAGGTTTGTAGATTCTTTCTTTGTATTTTTTTCGCTTGTTGGTTTTTGTTTTTCTTTTTGACCACTGCTGAACTAGAACTTGTGCTTTAAACCAACCTAACAAACACAATTTCTCTTCTCATGTGAAACCAATAAACCCAGTTAAAGCATATGCCTCTGCATTCTGCGCCATTTGGCAATATTTCTATACAGACCACCTTTTCTTGTATGAAATAACAGAAAGGGAGAAAAAAATCTTGAATATGTGAGAAGTAAAGGCTTTCTGGATGCAAGATCTTACATTTGGGTCAAGCTTAGTTATGTTATTGTAGATTCAGGCACTTTTTTCAGGCACAAGGTGTCATATGGCTCTATCTAAAGGGGCAAGTATTGGCCAAGAGCACATCTGTCGAGTGAAATGGATGTTGCCCACATAATGTGCACTTTGAAGGGTTTTACAAAGCACTAATGCTGGCCCAGCCCAAAGCTAACACACTAACCCACTAGGAGCAGGAATGCAGCTTCCAAATGAGTTTAATGGAAAAGCAATGCAGTTTGTACGCTCCCACACCATTTTGTGATGCAAACCAAAGCTTTGGAAGCACATTTCTAATGCAGGCACACCCACAGGGCTGCCTCAAAGGGTTCACTTTACTTTTTCTTTGAGCATTGGTAAAACACCGAGCTCTTCTCCCTTTTTCAGCTAATACTCACAAGCAGCTTGATGAAAATAAAAATATTCCTCGAGTTACACAGAAGCCCAGTCTGAAACTGCAATGTGTTGCTCCTGTTTGGTTCTGAACTCTAGGTTCTTCATCAAATTAGGAGCTGTGAGCTGAGGATTTGCTTCTCCTGTGACTTTGGGCTGTAACAGTGGGCATGTTGTGCCAGACCGGACTGTTCAATCCCGTATCCCATCTACAACTGCCAGACGAGTGTTCAGGGAACACTAAACAAGCAGGGTGAGACATTCTCCTCAAAATGCACGTTCAGCTTTGGAGTATCATCACTCGTGGCGCTTCATGAGCCATGGGTCGGATCCATTTGACAGACATTTTTACATGATTTTTTAAGATGGCTTTCTGCTGTGCATAAATAAATGCAAATGACTACAAAAAAGCATCTGTGAAAACACGTTTTTGGGAATGTGTCACATGAGATTTCTGTTGACATGGTAGCCATCAGCAATCCAAAGCCATGAGAAGTCTAAGCCTAGCTACATATACTTGCAATTATTAAAGAATGGAAATGAAAATATTGCAGGATGGAAAACAAATGCCATTACATGGCACTCCGTTCTCAGAGGAATCACTTGTTTTTTCCTGCTACTCTTTGCCCTAGGGCTAGTTGTTTCCATTTACAAGTTTCAGTGTGATAAATCAGAGCCTTTCAAACTGAGCTGTTTTGTCAGTAAGCATCATTATGCATAGAGGAAAAAAAAAAAGGATATTCTAGATAGTCTTGGTTAGATGTTTTGATCCTCGTGGTTAAATAAAATAAGACTTTCAATACAAAGCAGCAGTTACAATATACACAAAAAACATGAACTCAAATGAATTCAACCCCTACTACTCCAGTGTACATACATAGTCTTGCTTCAGCCTTCAGAGAGGAACGTACCTAACCTGGATACTCCAACCAAGACTTTGGCACGTGGTTAAATCGTTTTAAGGACACACTGCAACAATATCCTCATTAGGAATGTTCCTTGAATATATTATGAATAGTTGCTGTCTTCATCCTTTTATCTTTCAGATTGAAAATGGTCATTCAACAAATCTCTGTTTTATTCAGCGGTTGTTTTCGGTTCAACAAACACTCGGAGGAGACAACGGAACAGCCTTGGAGAAGGATTTTCTGAACTGAGGGTCTATATTAGAAGTCATGAAAGCTACATAGAAAAGCAGAATTCCTATCAGTGAACAAAAGCTGTGCTAAAATTTAAGATCAGGAACCAGCTTCTTATTGTCTACAAACGATAGACATAGGTAAATATGAGAGTATGGGTTTTTTTCCTAAAATATGATTGATTGCAGTGTCCTCTGCGAGCAGTGTAGTCTGGTTAGTCTGCACATTTGAGATCAATTAGCATTTTATGCTTTGTCACTTAGGGGGTGAAGGTTTTACACCGCCTTGTCACAGGTTTACATAAAAGGAATTTTGTGGTGATAAAACCCAGAAATTCAAGATTTCTACATAACAGCAGCTTTTGTATATTGCTGTTATAAACATAGATATAAATATAAGCATTTCCTGTATTATATGAGGGTGGTAATAAAGCATGCAGATATCTCAATCCTAATTTAGTTCTTACCAAAGTTAATTTAAAGTGAGTTTATTTAAACCACCTGGTTTTAAAACAGGACAGAAATTACTTATGAGTATTTTTGTTTATTTTAACAGCAACTGTTATATTCAGGGGGTTTGATTACATATCCTTGAATGGGGTGCTGAAATTGATTTCAAAATAACAAGATTATGTAGACATACCATTAGTCTTCAAAAGTACAGTATAGGCATTCTGCCTATGTAAGAATCACAGCTTTAATCATGTGTCTAAAATAGGATATTGCAAAAGAGAATGAGCAGCAGAATGACAAGTAGAAGGAGTAAATAACAAAAGAAAGAAATGTCATGACGACAAAAGAAAAGAAACAAGTGAAAGGTGTATTTTAGTCAAATGCTCTTTAAGTGTGAAGAAAACTGTCTTTATTATGACAAATTTTCTAAGCAGATCAGTGCTTTCAGGAGTAAATGATGCATGTTGGTACAACTAAGCAATTTTCATGTATTGGACTCAATTTTCATGTTTATATGTCTCTGTTTTTGAAAGAAAATGGAAGAAATTCTGCTGACAACATTCTACTTATTGACTTTATTATTGGATAAAATTGTTTTCCTGAAGGAAAACTTGAGGACAAACATGAATAATCATCAAAGAAGTGTATTGCAAGTTTAAACTCCTGCAGTTGAATCTAGCATTTTTCCCGGCACAGCTGACCTTAGAATCTTCTCAGTTTCCACTTGACTAATTTTCTGAAAACCCCTAATTGAAAGAATGGGAGAAATCACGTTAACACATTATTATTTGGCCCAGTAAGTCAAAATTCAAGCAGGCTGGTTTGTTAGTTGTTCTAACACATACTGTAGGATCAAGGGGGGAATATGATGGAAGAAGCTACTGTTAGGAAAGTGTGAAAGTGTTTGTCTAAAGGAAGATTCCTCTATCCATATGACAACTTCAGTTTGATTTTCCATTTCTGCGCCGCAAATGGGAAGAGTAGAGAAAATCATGGATCTGCCTCAAGTTAACAGCAAAGTTTCCATTAGATTCAGTTGAGCTCTTTCAGTTCAGCTTCATGCTCCAGCCTTTGTGCTGTTCCTCATCTTGTTTCACCTCAGGACGCAAAGCAGCACCCTCTGCATAGAGCTCCTGTCTGTCGCATGTTACTTGTGCTCTCTCCATGTGTCTTTAGTGGAGTTTAGGTCACTGGCATGAAAAGGACTCATTTTTTAGAAACTTTGGCACCTGTGACCAATGCTCAAACAGAAAAACTACAGACACTCTCTTAATTCTTCAGTAAATATGTATTTTTTTATTCACAGATCATCTCCTGGAGTCTAACAGATAGTTTACTGTTTAATTTGGCATCTTTAAAAATCCACTTTTATGTATTATGTTCTCAAAAAACACCTCCAGCCTAAAAACACATTATTATATGTTAAAAAACAACTAACACATTAACGTTCAGAGCCTGCTGCACTGTATCCCTTGCCCTCTGGATGTTTTTCTTCTGAACTCATCTACTTCTAATGCTCAGAATACGTTAATCTAAATGAGGTTGTACACAGTTCTTTTACAGAAATTATTTCAGTGTGCAATCTCATCACTGGAATTATCAAATGGGATTTGATTTTGTGTCCACAAACATGTGTAAAACCTTCTCCATAATATTACATATTCTAAATGCTTCCCCTAGCAACAAGATCCTAAAAGTACCAATTTAAAAACTCTATCACGCCTGTTTGATTGGAGCCCCAGCAGTTGTTGATAGCCACATGTAAATAAAACAGACCAAACAGCACACCAAACAAACAGGCCTCTTGGATCAGAAGCGAATACCATCACTCAGTTCAGTCACTATTTACAGGTATTTTTTGTTATTCAGCACTATAAATGCTAAACTCATGTAATGATTACTCTGCGTATTACATGTCACAATTATATGACATAATCAAACAAGAGCATTGATGCAGACTTTGGGCTGATGCAGATTTGCCTACGCAGAGCTGACACACGATGTTGTTCCCATTTCTGGCTTGGCTCAGCAGAATTCCTTCTGGAATATCAGCAATACCAGCTGATCCCAGCCAGCCTGTGTCCTGGGGCTCGCAATGGTTTGGGAATACGGGCTCCTCCAGAACGCGACGGGATGAGACCAGGGACCAATTTTGCACCTCGGAATCTCTCTGTAACTTATTTATTTCTCTCCCTCCACCTGCATCATGCATAATACAGAACAACTTCCCCATTAAACATCAGAGGACAAAGGCTCAAGGAGAATTTACAATCAATATTCCATATTGGCTTTTACAGTTCCTTCCTCCAGCATCCATCCCTGGCAGTATATTAATTTGCAGGTCTCTTTCTGCAAAGATAACAGGACACATAAAGGCATACGTAAAGCTCAGTTTCACCACAGAGTGATGTTTGTTTCTAAAGCAGTCATCTTCTTACAGGATAAACTGAAATTGAGTTCAAAAATATTTTTCTTTATTTGTGAAAATTTAAATTTTCGGTCTCTTTAGTCATTTCATACTCTGATACTCTTTCCTGTTACTTTAGGGAAACTTTTATTTGGAGGCTATATAAAGTAAGGGAAAACATAAGGATGCATATTATTAATTTTTAAGACTACTCAATCTACTTTATTGCCTTTTTTTCTACAGAATATGTAGTTAACGATGATCTATGGAGAGAATATTTAATAATTCCTATAAACCAAAGAAGACTCCGAGTTCTTTATGAGGTGGTTAACGCACCATCTGTTACATTGCTTTGAGTGAAACTACAGTGAGAAAGAGTTCACAGAAATGATGTAGCAGATGCCCTTGAGATGAAATGATGACATGACTTTTACACCTTGTTTTTGTTTTGTTTCTACTTCCTACTGAAAGCAGTGCAAGAGTTTAACCCTCAAGTTCTATTAGAAATGGGATAAAATTATTTGAAAGTATAAACTGGACTGGAAAAGTCACAAAAATGCAGTTTTTATAAGACCACTGTAATTTAGGGGAATCTTAGGAGAACAGAAACGGCCAAGAGCACTGTGTGTTGCTGAACATCTTCCCCCTGTTTGTTCCAATATATGAGAGGTGGTTTTTTTAGCTGTCCTGCCTGATGACTGCACCCCTGCTGATGCAAGGATCCTTCTCAAGCTCCTTCTCCCATGCTCCTTCTTCCTGAAATTGCCAATGAACTTCACCTATCATCTCACCTCCCTGATGTTCGGAAACCAAATGAATAGGAGTTAAAAATCCATCTATTTTGCCAGTTCTTTCTTTCCTCTGGGACACAGGAAACTTGTCTGAAAAACTCCGGGGAAGCCAAATGGTTCCAGTGCGATGATCCCACTTTTGGTGAATTATTTTGTTTCCAGAAACTGGATTATTAACCTTTAAGAAGTCTCTTTATGCGTTTGTATGTACGTATGTTATGTTCATGTGTTTTGGGTGTTAAACAGTCAGGCACGTTCCAGTCTCTCTGAGCGTTACCTCCCGTTACAAAACTCCTTCATCTTAATTTGTAGACAGAACACCAATATATTTTACACCTGATTCTTCATTGTACAGCATAATCCATGCTGGAATCAGAGAAGTTTGCCTATGAAACTCAAGCTGCAGAATCAGATCCTAAACCGTTTAGGAATTCCCAAGACAGCGGGAAAAAGAAAGTGACAAAACAGTACTGGGGAAAATGAGTTATATTTATTTCCATGATGCAATCTAACCTGTGATAAAACCTTGTAGGATACATTATATAGAAAAATACACACCAAAAGTATTGATAAAAATGATAAGACTGCATTATAAACAACTGCGTTCATGCAGGTATTATGAGTACTTAATCCAAGGGATTTCCTTCTAGGGATAAAACTTACAGTTTGGGAAAAGGAGATATGAGATGTTTTATTTACTTTTTTCTTCCTGTTAAAATATAATAAGGAAGGAGTACTGCATAAAGTGGGAATTGTGTATCCTGCCACTTCCAAAAGGAAATGATAATAAAAGAAAAAGATCATAAAACTGAGTTTGGCATTTGTTTCATACATGCGAACATATATAAACAAGGTTGTAAAGAAAATGCAAAGGGAAATAGAAAAATAATGAGGGAATTAGCCTTCTTTCTTCACAAATATCGGACTAAATTCTATAGAACAGATGTGAGGAACAGGCGAATCTGAAAATATACCACTTCATGTTTGTTTTGTGTTAGTGGTTTATTGAATAACATGGAAAAACAATTCATTAATTTTGTATTTATTTATTTACTCTTGCAAGCAGGGAAAAGGTTAAAAACAAACAAACAAAAACTTTAAGGAATCCAGCTGGCTTCAGGGATGTATTTTTGCCCCACAGAGAATGAATGAGTGAATCCTGTTTGATGACTCAGCAGATCTTCTTGGCATCAGTCACGGAATTCTGCTGAGTTGGCACCTTTGGGTGGCCAATAGAGTTCATCTGCAGCCATCCAAGTCACTGTGTGATGAATATATGTATGCTCTTAAAATAGCATTAACTATTAAATTGTAAAAGTCCAGGCAGCTATGCTTTAGGAGCCTGGTCTTTGCCTAGCAGGAGGATGTACTGGAAAATACTTTCCTGAAATTGGTTATCAGTTTGGATTTACTTGTTCAGTTTGCGTTTAGCTGAGAATACAAAAAATATATTAGCAAGCAGGACCATCAAAATCAAGACATGAATCCCTAGATTTCCCCTGCACTTCAGCTGAGTAGATGAATAAACGGGCAGCGGATGCACAAGAAAAGAGTTTAAGAGGCAGGTCATTGAGGAAAGATGAGATTTACTGCTCCCTGTGAGAATTCTCATCACATACGTTTTAATAATTTGAAGAAAAAAAAAAAGGTTCTTAAAAGTCAAATCAAGTGTAAAATATTATTTTAGAAGTAACCGATTTGGCAGCTTGCACAGAACTGTAATAATTCTTCACAATTTAAAGCCATACTAGAAAAAAAGAGGCTAGGAAGCAAGCATAGGCAAGTGTCAATATAGATGCACACAGTGGAACTTTTCTCTTCTCCACTAGATTCATAGATTAGGTTTTTCCTCTTTCAAAAAACAGGAAGGTGTTCTGCCTTGTCAGAATACACTAGTAAGAGGCAAGAGATTTTTTGGCCTCTCTTGTAAGTCATGGCTGTGTGCTACAGTAAGCACACAACCTTTCAAAAGACAGACTTATTTCTCCAAAATCAGCAAGTCCAATAAACACTATAATGTCTGAATAGAGAACACCTAAAAAAGAGAAAACAAGAGAAAAAAATATTTTTCCTTAAAAAAAAAATATTCAGGACAGCAGGGAAATCTTAAAAACCTCAATATCTAACATAAATCTTGAGATTTTATACTTTATTAGTCAACTGAAAATAATGGTCTCTCAAAGGGAAAACTTAGCAATACTCAGAAGTTATATGAGGACTCAAAGCATTTGTACTAAACATCAGTGAAGAATCTAGTAAAACCAAGATTCAAAAAAAAAAAAAAAAAAAAAAAAAAACCAGTATATGCTCATTAACTGGTATTTTCATATGTGGTCAGAAAACTAACCTAAAGATGCCATATAAAGGTCCACATCTCTGACCTAAAAAGGGCTAAAAATAGTCTAATATAACCAGGCAGGATGAAGCTGAGAAGGGCCATGAAGAACTTCACGGCTTTCTAAGGTCGAGAGAATTACGACAATTTATGTTTGATGTTTCTGCATCACTCAAAGACCCAACTTCATTGTCATACTGACTGCGTCGAGCAGCAAGAACAGTAATAAAAACCTCCTTTGTATCTTTTACAAATACATTCTATATTGATTTTAAAGACTTAAGTGAAAATTTATCACATCCCTAGAGTTATTGAATGTGTTTTTACAACTCCTGATTTCAATGCTTTTATTAAAACCATTAGATGTTCAGTCTGGAAAGGTTAATCACAGGACTTTTCAAGGAGGTGGAGGAGAGGGAAGGAAAGGGAAGGTAAGGGAAGGGAAAGAAAACAGGAAAAAAAAAAGAAGAAAGAAGAGGAAGGGTACTACTAAAAATAGTGATTGCTATAGAAATTGTCTCTTGTTATTAAATGGAACTTCTGGAACTGCCAAAATGCATATTTTTGTATTAGACTTCACACGGCCTTCCTGAAATAGAAAATCTTTCTTCGTCTGAGTTCCTGAAGTACTTGACTGCTCCAATGAATCAAACCCAGGTCAAAGGCAGCTGTGGTGCTCTTGAGTGTGTTTCATTGGAATGTTAATAGGCCAGAAAAGACAAAGTAAAAAGAAGAAAGGGTAGCCCCACTACATGAGGAGTTCAAGAGTGTTCGTTTTATTGAATTCTCCTTTCATGTTTTTTTCTTTCGTTTCTCTTTCTTTTTCTTTCTTTTTTTTCCCCCAGATCCTGACAGCTGTGAAGGGGCAGGGTGTTGGGGAGGGGGAAGCAGAAGCCTTTTATTCTTCATTAGATGTTGATGAAGGTCCTTCTCGAGGGTCTGATCAACCTAAGACAGAGCAGAGTCATCTGGAAGCCGCTGCTGTGCGGGAAGGGAGGCAGAAGAGGAAGGCAGAGACCTTGGGTCCTGCTGCCCGTAGGGGGGACGGGATGGAGGAGCGACTGACCCCGAAACGAGGAGCGGGCGTCATGGGGAGAGCTGGAGACTGACACCCCAGAGAGACACAGAGGCAGCAAGGGAAGGAAAATTTTATAACTTTTTATTGGCAACAGCTTTACAGTCCTGGATCTTAATTTTTGTAATTATTATAATGCACAGCAGATGTGGAAAAAAGAGAGAGAAAAAAAAAAAAGCAAAATCCTCAGTTTAAATATCTTTTTTTTTTTTTTTTACTGAATGGTAATTTTACTTAAAGTTTGAAAGTAATGAGCAATATGTCCTGCTCAATAGCTGAGACAGTGCACAAAAGCCAATTGCTGCCTTTCATGGTTTTGCAGGCTCTGGGTAAGCAATGGGCCAGGACTGGTCAAGAGCAGAGGAGACACTGAGCAGATGGGCCAGGAATACGTGAGAATAATGACTCTTCCCTGCCTCCATAAACCCTCCATGTAGCCCCACAGGAATCCTGCAGCCTGCAGCTGCAGCTGAGCTACCCCTTGTCTGGGAAACCAAGGTGAAGGACGTATGGGGGCTCTACGACACTGTGGTTCTGTAGTCCCCATAAAAGTGAGTTTCTCATTCCACGTACACTTCACTTCACTGACAGAAGATGGCAAAGAAAAAGCCATGAGAAGAACCATGAACACCGGATGGTGTTTCTCCTACCCTAGGGTGCACTCGGGCAGTTCTTGTCTCCTGCAAGAGAATCTGCTACTTTTCCTAACTGCCAGAATATCAGGACTGACGTTGGCTAGACGTCAGTCACAGGCCCTTTAAAAGCACCAACACTGTATCTATCATCTCATTTGGAAGAAAATAAGTGTAGAATAGGTATAAATGAACAATAACTGGATAATTTTAAAGGCAAGCATACACCTACTCACATAAGGTTTGATAGCAGTGTTAAAGCAGCCTTTCAAAATTCTATATAATGTCTCGCTTCCTGTATCATAAAGCATAATCCTTACTCAAAATTCCAACTAAGCATTTGCTCTTCTCACTAGGTGCCACTCAGAAATAATCTTCGAAATCTTCAATTCTATTTTTCATTACTCTGCTAAATATTACTTAAAAAAAAGTTTACAAATATACTTTATTGATTACTTCTCTTTTATCTTTAGATAAGAAAAGAATCTGGAGTGCAACAGTATACATTTGAGAACACCTAGATACCAATAAACATGTTAAAACTACAGTCTTTATATATCCTAATAGCATTCAGGTTTTGGAGCTGCAGGGTAAAGCATAAAAATATAAGCAAAGGAGGTTCCCTAAAGGGCTCATAATCTCTTCTGCCCCCAGTATTTTCCTGAATTAATTACCATAAATACATAAAACTAACAAAACAGAGTTCTTGTTGGAAAAAAGCTAGTTGTGGAGAATCACAACCTGTGCCCTAGCAGAGGCGGCGGGCTCGTCCTGCGCCCGGGAACACGGCACGGCTGGAGGGACCTGCTCGTTTGATGGTCATTGCTCATAATGTCCAGGGCAGAACGACCTGGAGGGGCAGGGACAGGGGCTCTGTGCCCAACGCCGCGAGGAACGGGGGGATCTGGATGGAGGCATCGTTGAACCAGCTCCGTGAGGGCAACGGCCGGTCTAACCGCCACCAATGTCAACGTTAGCAGTCACTAGGAGACTCTAGAGACACGTGACACTGTCAGAAATGGCTACAATAGCTTCCAAATACATACCAAAATAGAAGAGCTAAGGGTTTTCAATGCAGATTTTGCTGAAAGATGCTAAGTTAGTTTTCAAAAAAAGAGGACACCCAGGAAAACGGTTAGAAAATATCAAATTTCATGCTGTATTCTACACTACTGCCTCTGGAGTGTTACAGAAAGACACAACACATTATCTTGCTGTGACTGTGGAAAAATCCATTTTTTGCATTATTACTATTTTTTGCAGAAAAGACTGGTTAGTAACATGGAAGATAAGTTCAAGTTAAGGCAAGGATCTTTACAACTAACATTCTACTTAGTAAACGAGAGCTTGTTGGGGTGTCAGAAATGCTTCCTTACAGCACAAAAGGAATAAACTTTGACAATGGGGTATTTCAGTAATGACTAAGTAGTCACAGCACCATATTTAAAATTGTATACAAACATAAGTAATCACTACAATGATTACAATACATGTGAACATATAAAAAGGATAATGGATATCTGGGGAATTTCAAGAGTGAAAGAACTAGAAAGTAATTAAATGAATTTGAAAGTATACATCTCCACTTGCTTAAAAATCAGATAACTCTTCCTTCAAGTCTCTAAAGTAGTATTCAGCGTGTGTGGCTTATTGCATATTTTAATATGCAATCTCTTATTGCACATTTTTCAGTATATAAATATCTTATTTGCCATACACTTGTATTCTAGCAACATTAACAACTGGTTTTACTATCTGTGTAAAAAAACAGCTTTTTTGAGTCAGAGTTCCAGACAAAAGTGTAAAGTTGTTCATAGGAATCTTACAGTAAATATCCAGATATGGAAGGTCTTAATAGACAGCCATTATTTTCAGGTTTCTTGTTAAAGGAAATATAACGCCAAGAGAAGAAACTGTTTAAGTGTTGAAGTGATAATGCCACAGATATTTTTCAGTTCCATTTATTGATTAGATCTCCTTTCTAGTTTCTCCTTGGGCGCTTCCTTGTCAGCTCCATACATCAAATCTGTAGACAAAGCTTCAGGACTTTTCCTCTTTGCTTTCGGAATTTGCTTTTCTTAGCATTTTACAGGAGCATCCTCCTGCTATTTCATAAATCCATGGAAATCACCAGGGTTCTGTAAAACCGGACACAGGCATTTGTGTGTCTCCATACGCTGCACTCAGAGAGCTGCAAGACCGCAGACATCGGCGGGCAACTTCTACAAACTCAGTGACAAGAACAACCTAATTCTGCTTGGAAGTCTATTGCATTTCAATATAACATCAACACTGAATGCATATTTGAAATCTTGCCCATAGTTCCCTTTTTTTTCTGATTGCTTCTTTTATTTTCTTAACATCCCAATCCTATTTCTTTTTAGTGCAGTTGTACTTGAGGCTGCAAAGGAGCAGTCAAAAATAAATTAAAGCCATGAGATAAAAGCGTGGGAGTTACATAAAACCAGTGGACATTTTGAGATATCCATGATGTTTCTACAACAATTAAAGCACAGGCTAATAAACAGTAAATCATTGATATTTCTGGGACATCTGATAGTTTATTAATCCTAAAATTCGCAACTAGAAGTTTGTTTTTCCCTAGACATGTATATCCCTTCCTGATAATAATAAAGCTGTTTTACATAAGACATATACCTATAGACAAATAGATATAAATGTGTGGAAACCTTCTTTTTTTTCTGGAAGGATTTATTTATTTTTGTATTCAAGCATTTTCCAATACTTGCCAGCAAGAATTTCCCATAGATTTAACAGAGAAATAGCCCAGTAACATCATTAAAAGAATCACAGTTTGCAATAAATTATTTCTTTATGCAAAAATAAGGTTATTTTTCATGAACAATGGTTTAGTCAATAGATATAAATTTTAATGATAGACAGATAAAAGCAGACAGACTGCCATATCAGTCTGATTATTTCGATATGGTAATACAGGCATTCTCTTGCATAACAGCTCTCATTATGCAATTTCCAGGGGCAAAGTAATTTATCTGTTATAATTTTGCAAATGAATTTAAAACCAAATGTAAGTGCTATTTATGCAGCAATTTTCCATATTTTTCCCCCTTTTCAAAAGCAGTTTTTATTTTAACTGACCATGATCTTCAAGTAAATTTGCCTCTTTTATCTTTCTGGTTATTTTATCAAGGAGAATATATACATAATTATTAATTCAAATATCTCTCTTGTAATAATATTGTGATGCAATATGACATCTGCCCAGATTTGTAAAGTTAAACAAGTTGGATACTGTGAGTGGTTCATGTTTTGAAATCAGCACAAACTTCAAGGCCTTGCTGAAGGAGAGCAGTGAGTTTGGTTTGTTTTCCACTTTCTATAATTCAAGCAACTGAGATCTTAGGTCTGCAAAGGCTGATTATTATCGAGGACACTAAATGGGATAATTGGGAATAAGAATGAGAACTACAGGGGAAAAAAATAAAAAGTGACAAACCAGGGACACTATTTGAAGCAGAACTGTAGTTCACCTCTTTTTACTTTCTAAAGTTCACTTTCCTAAAATGCAACTTATGTATTTTTTAAAATCTCATAACTTTTCCTATCTCAGCAGATTATAAGCCCTTCCCAGACAACTGGTTAAACTATGAAATCAAGCCTGCACACTCTTTATAAGGCCTTAAGTGAATATATAATTACTCTTCAGTGAATATATAATTACTGCTTCAGTCCAGCTAAAACATTGAAGACAGTCCTTCTTAAAATATATTAAGAACATATGGCAGATGCAATATATTCCATCAGGATGAAACATTGCTAAATCTGGATTCCTTACATTCTTTTGAAAGATTCTATCACAGTAACACCAAGGTCCAGACTTGAACTGCAGGGGATTGTAGGTGTCCTCCAAGGACACTTAGCTGAGTTAAACGGGCCAGCATCATTCCTGCTGGAATGTGGGATGTCCTGGTCATGCTTGGAGTCACTTTCCAAGCACCTGAATCCAGGAGCCTCCAGGGACAACTGCTGCTGAGCAGATTTGGGAGACGGGTATTTGGGATGTAAGAACTGACACTGGCAGATGGGCAGCACTTACATGCATAAATCCTATTTCTGGGTTAGTACAGGGCTCTGTAGCTCATCAGATAGACTTAAGAGAATGCATACCTCAGGAAAGAAAAAGTACCAGGAAATTTAATACAGGACTTGCTAAAAAGCACTAATAAACATAGTTGCAGTATCAAGACAGTGGCCGGGGTAGTTTACTTTTGTGAATAAAGCAAGGTTTCACCTGTTTCTCTATGCTGATTATTTCTTCCTACAATTCTTACTGATTAATAATAAGGACAAAGGTTGTTAGATTGTGCTGAGGGAAAAAAGAAAAAAAGAAAGAAAAACAGGGACAGAGCGGGGCAGGAAGAGCCCCTGGATTGGAAAACAAGGGAACGAGGTAGGTCACCCTTTTGGGCAGGATGAGGGGTGGGAGGAAGGGATGCTGTCTGCTAACAGGGGAAAGAAAGGAGGAAACGAGTCACTGCCCGTCAAAGGACAGGGAATCTTTCAGAGAGAAATATAGTGAGTTTTGTGCCATGTTACCAATACTCCCGGAGAAAAAGGTTGAGGAGTTTGGGAAAGCAAGGGCCATGATAAAGGTAATTTTTGCTGATGCTTATGGTCAGCTTTTAAGGGAGTTTACAACACACAGGCCAATGGAAATAAGGCCCTCGAGTGTTGAATATGTGGCTGTTACCTCAGCACCCCAGGAGTGTAACTCAGCAGCGCTGCTTCCTCCTAACGCTCTTGTAAAGGGAACACAAGGGTCCAGAATTCCAATCAATACCTCTCCAATGTGATATACTGCAAATATGGGCTTTATTCTTGACTGAAAAAACTCACAATTTTATTTTCAAAAATATTTTTTATTTTCTTAAATCTAAAGATGAAATTTTATGGAAAAAAAAATTGAACTACTTAGATATGTTAGAAAAAACTTTAAGACTAGGAAAGAAATAGAAAGAGATAGAATTACGCAAAAGGTACACCTAATTACTTTGCCTACTATGATTGTAATCACAATTTGAAAGAAAGAAATATCAGGAGGATTTCTGTACATTCATTTCAGTACATCCTCCTTAGCCAAGCAATCTTCAATGACATAATCCCTGCAATTATGCAATAGTGTGCAAGTATAAAGTAATAAAATTCACTGAGATGAATTCTATCATATACCTTTGTACTGCAGCTAAGTACCAAACATGCTGTTTCATTTTTACACTATATTTTGTTACTATTTGGAATAGTAAAGTGGACCAGGGAACACCATTTAGTAAGAAGAACAGGATGATGCACAACATCCTTGGTTATCGAATAAACATTTTTGAGTGAACTATTTGATATGAGATTTGACTGAATTTGGCTATGAAATGAGGAAAGTGAAGTTCTACATCACATTTTATGTACGCACAACATGGTACCCCTTTCTAACACCAGGGATTGCATTCCAGAGAGAGGGACAGTAAGGAGACAAAAGGACTACAGACATTCTTTAGCAAACTTTGCTATGATAAAAGACAAAATCAAGATCAAAAGCTACATACGACATTTCTAAAAAACTTATTTAGACATGCTTGTGCTGGCGAGGAGGATGGGGAGGGAGGAAACCAAACTTTCCAGGGAGAATTAAGACTCTGATACAACTTAAATACTGAGTATAGGCATGCCAAACTAAAAAACCCAATAATTAAAATTTTAAAATTCCTATCGTGCACAGTCACAATTTAGCCAGAAGGTAACAAGCATGTTTTTGGATGACTACTATCTCGACAGAAAATCTTCACCAAAAAGAGCTGAGGGCATCACTTACTGTCACAAAGTAGGACAGCAAGTGACCTTAAAAAAGAACAACTTGGATGTGTATATGTACACACTGGGACAGAGCCCAAAGCTTCAAACTTTCTATTGTGGGCATGCAAAGTTGCAGTAGATAAATTTTCATTATATTATCTTTAACAATATTTTTAATTTCTTCTGAAATAGTATATGAAATTTAAAAATCCTGCCCAGTCTATTAAAGCATATAATCTATACCAAAGTAATGCTATGTAAAAAATAGCATGCGTATTCAGGAGACAAATGTTTCATACGAGATAAATAGAAGAGGACTAATTATTTGAAATCTGATTAGTTCTCAAGTTACTTAAATCCAGTTTACCCAAGGAAAGAATTCCAAGAAACAGATATACCAGTACAGCAATCCCTATTTAGGTCAGGCTTGTATCAGCAAAGGAGTTTTACTGACTGCAGTGTTCATGCTAATTCTCCAAAGAAATGAAGTATATCAACAAGGAATGTGTTTTTGCTGAATTACATAAGCAGCACTTGGGGCTATTCTTTTTACATGATATAAATAAGTTTTCTGTGAATAGTGGAATTAATGAAGATAATTTCCTCCCCATGCGTACCCTTTATTCCTTGACCCATAATCCACTCCATAATACCTTTTTCTTCTCTTCTGACCATGCCACCAGGGAGTGAATGTGAACTTTGTTTGGAGACTGAATCTAATACCTGTGTCTTCTACATAAAAAGAACCTCACTGTAGAACAAAATCACTTAGAAGTTCATTTGTTCTGAAATGATTGGATTAATTTTAACAAGAACAACTCTAGACTTGAATTAATTTGGATGAACATTTTAAAATTAGGGAAGAAAACATGCAACTTCTAAGCAGAGATACTTCTCTAAGGGATCATCTTTGACATAGGAAAGCCAATCACTTTTCTCTTACATTCCTCCAGCAAAGGGACATTAGCTGGCCACAAAAGCTCAATCATGTTAACAGACTTACAAAATTCCTGTGAAATGGAGTTTTAGAGATCCGTTGCTGAACTGTAAGAAACCTAAGAACTTTTTTTTCTCACCCCCTCCCAAATCTGTGTGTGTGTGATGAGCACTGAGCATTTAAGCCACCTTCCAAATGTCAGCAAGGTTATAAAGGCCTGAGATCTTGTTTTGACTTCACTTCATGACATCTGTCAACCACCCCCTTAGAATGCAGAACAAAGCGGTATGGATACCGGGGCCTGTTTTCTCAAGCAAATTGCCAACAGAAAATGCAAAGAGGGCAAGTTTAGATATTAAAATATTTATAAAATTCCAAAGCTGACAGCTGAATGCTTTACAAAACGGCATTTAACTGCTAACAAACAATGTTTTTGCATGAAGAAAAATGCATATACTTCAAGGAGGCACACGTTTCTGATTTACTGATTCGGCAATGGTGTCCTCTGCAACTTCTGAGCTACAAGCTATGGAATGAAAAAATGGATTAGAACAGAAATAAATAGTGCACTTAACAAGTAAGATATTCATATTTAATATTTTAAACCTCAACACTAAAAATCTGTCAGAAAGCAAGCTAGTCACTACAGGCCTGGGGCAGAAATATCTCTTGAACTATCTGGTTATTTTGATTTAGGATCCCATCTACTAATTATATAAGGATGAATTGAAATTATTGAACTAAAAAAAGAATTAAATAAATCATTTTATGTAAGCAGATTATTTATTCATTATTTTTATTCCTTTTCCTTACAATGCTGGAGCAAAACGGTGAATTGTAATCTCTGCTTTACCAGCCAGAAATACTACGTGATCTCAAATTCTTTATTTACAGTATTTTTAATATGACATTTCCTCAATCACCTTACCTGTAAAAATCATTTCTGGTAACATTTGTTTAACTTTGCATAAAAAGCATCACATCAGTTCAAATGAGTTTTCATCTTGCCTTTCCTACATCTAATATTTTGACGTTAAACACATCTCCTATATCTCTCCATCCTAATCATAGTAATCTCACTCTACCTGCACTGAAATCCAGTTAATATATTTTATCTTCACATTAAATTTAATATTGCCTTTCTTACTTGAGTCATAAAAAATGGGGAAATTTAAATTCCTTTTTAAATTCCTGTTATTCATCCATATTGATCTCACCATTTTAGTACTTACAATACCTCTCTCTTTTTCCATACATATATAAATACACATATACAATCCTTCCCCCAAATACTCTTCTCATGACCAAACTCGAAAGAATAGATCTACAAGACTCCTGCATCAAATTAATTTCATAAGCAACATACGCGCCATCAAAAAGATATATTAACATATTATTTATATTTATAATCCAAATTCTTTGCCAAATTCTTAAATTCCCTATAGCTATTTCTATCTTGAATGTGCTTCATGATATAGTCTAATAATATAATTACAAATTTTCATACAAGATTCATACCTTAAATACAACTTTTACTTTTCCTCTCCTCCCTAAAACCCACTAGAACTATACGTTCAACAAGAGATGCTACATGGAACATTTTAGCCTGATTAACCTAAATTAGTCAATAGTAATTAGAAAGAGAGCTATAATGGAAAGCATTATAACGAGCATCAGCTGGGATATTTCCCATCGCCATTAAATTGAATCATCTTTGCAGCACCTCTAAATCAGGGACAGGAAACATTTCTGCAGTGCAGATCACAGCAATGGGGCAGAGTGGAGCAGGCAGGGGGAAAGAAGGGTAGCAGATTTCTGGTGGAATTAATAAGGAATTTGCATTAAAACTCAACGAGGGAACCATTTTTGAAGGATCACACCTGAATGCAATTAGAACTCCATATAAGAATGTATTATTCGTCTCACTTTTATGTGGAAAAATTGAAAGCTGACACAAGCTGTGCCAAAGCTGCACTGTGGTTGTACACGACCCAGTGTGGGCCGTTCCACCCTCCGCTTGCTGTGGTCGGATAGGAGAAGCAGGATGCCCATTTCCTGCTCAGATTGGGCAGTATAAGCAATAATGAGCAATAAGGAAGTTGCTGTTTTTGTCATGCTTTTGTTAACTCGAGGTCAGCAAGATCCAGTTAGCCAGAGAGATATCAAATTCTTTTTAAAACAAACAGACCCTAGATGTGGCCTACATGAACATTTCACTTATTAAGTTATTTGCATATCTATGGCTGAGAAAAAAAAATGATTTTGAAAATATAGGTTTTTAGTTTCTAGAATGTTTTTCCTTTGAAAATCCAGATTGCCTGTTCTCCTTATTGCCTTTTCCTCTTACACCATTTTTCCTACCTACAAACTGTCATTCAGAATTGAATTAGAAGAAAGTGGCCTTCTCTGTACAGCCCACCGCCCTCAACCTCAACGGGAGTGGATCCGTTCTCATGGAATGAGCTCAACTTGAAGGTTTTGTCCTCTCTTTATCTTCAGTTGTATTGAAACAAAATATCATCCAGCTGGATGAAACAGCTGGAATTTAACTACATGAATATTCATTTCTTAAATTTTTTGGCTTTAGATTCTTCTCCCACTCCCTCCAAGCTAACATGATTTTGCTTTATATACAGCGCACTGCTGCTCTCAATCTATAAAGCCCAAGACATTTTGTTATGTGAACATCATCTATCTTCAAATTCCTTGGCCCAGTTAGGATCATCCAAGACATCTAAGCGAGAGATTATTCAGCCTAAATGAGATGGTGCTGTTGGCAGTGTTGGGATGCCTCTTTGATTTTGGAATTCACTTTGCACAGTAATTCACCGGAGCCCATTTGTTACGCCTCAAAGGTGTGCCTCACAGCTTGTATATCTTCTCCAGGGTGACCGAATAAAACGCAACTTCTCTTTTCTATCCTGGGCTCTTAGCCAAAACGTAGAGGCAAGCTGATCTTTCTTCTGTTACCAAGGAGAAATTGCTGGTGTCAGACATCTCTGAAGCAGTTCTATTTATTTCAAAATAGCACACGGTGTCCTGTTTTTCCTGAACATATCAAAACCAAAAATCACAATGCAAGTTCCTTCCTTATAACCCTAAATCACTGCCTTTATATGCTAAAGCGCTTCCTTCTCCTCCCATCCCGACCAGTTTTTTGGTTGCTTGGTTGGTTTTTCTTTTTGGCCCTATACTGCCATTGTCTCTGTGGTGAATTCTTGATGTCTCCAGTATTCCTGAGGTTTTTCACTTCTGCCTCCCTTTTTTCCCTGGGCTGCAACAAGAAGAGTATCACCTACAGAAATGGTTTCATCCACCTATGCCTGTGCTTTATGTGGCAGTGGTTATTTTACTTTAATTATCTGAGTGTATACAAGAACAATTTATGTTTATCACAAACGACTAACAGCTGCCACACTTAATCAGAATTGCAGCCATTTCTGAATAGGAATTTATAAAAAAAGACCCCAGCATAGTTGGAGATGTTCGCTCTGGTCCAAAACTATTTGCATTTTAGAAACATATAGGAAAGGACATGGTATTTCTCTACCATGAACCCCAGAAATTTCACATACTACACTATGACTGCATCTTCACTAAATCCACAAGTGAGAATAAACTTTCACATAATCATATGAGAAAGAAATACACTTTCATATAATAATATATAACTTTACCTGTTACAGCATTTTCCTCATATGTTTGGGGAGCTGAAATAACCTCCTCAAACCCTCTAGAGGTAACAGAAGCCATTTAACACTTCCTTAATACGTCATCCTTCATAGCAATATTTGATGATTGCCCTTGTCTCCAATTACATTTGATTTGGAGATACTTCTCAATCTGTAAGTATGTGCTTCTGAGCAACATGTCTCTCTCAACCCGTCTTTCCTGCGGTAGACAATAATTATAGCATTACTGAACTAAACTACTTTTTCTAACACCTAGCTATGGGAAGCAATAGTGTCCATCACTATCAGTCAGCTGATCATATACTTCAACCATTTAAACTGTAGGTATCCTCCACAGTAAATGGCAAATAATAACAGCTTTGAGACTCTCAGTCAGACAGTCAGTGACCTGCGGCTACTCCGGGAATGTTGTACATCAGTTACACTGTTGGAAAGGCTTCAGCTGACTCACGTTATTGCATCGAGGAGAGAAAGCAAATGCAATTACAAAATTTGGCTTCCTCAAGTTGCAGACGAAGCACCCTAAGAAAAAAATTGAAGAAATGATGAATAAACATTTAATTAGGTATCACTTAACATGCTATAAAGACAAGTGTGACCTTCACTGCATCATCATTTTATCATCTGGCATGTGTGAAAGGGATTTTCCTCTTCTACGGTATCCGGTTCTGCTCTAAATCTATGATTAGGTAAGTGGATTTTATTGCATTTTTAATCCTGAAAGATATTTAATATTGATAAAGAATACCATATCAAGGATGGAATAAGGTAGGTAGAGAAATGGACATAATTGGAAAGTTTTCTGTGCGAATGGGCTTCAAATGATGCTGAGTAAAGCTAGCCAATAAAACAGCACCCTCCCTTTTAAATAATTCAAGCAAGTTCTGCACATATACAGTAGTACGTTTATGATATATCAATGTTTATGATACATCAATGTGCTTCTTAACATAAATGTGAGTCAGCGGTGTACCTCCAAGCAGAGCCTGGGAAACCTGGACCTGCTCAGTTTAAAGAAGAAAAGGCTCTGGGGAGATTGTTTCTGCCTACAACTACCTAGTGGGAGAAAGCAGAGAAGATGGAGCCAGGCTATTCTCAGAGACACACAGTGTAAGAATAAGAGGCAACAAATGCAAGATGGAATGTGGTAAAATCCAAATATATGTAAGGAGGGAAAAAAGAAAATACAAGTTTACAAGTTTTTGCGATGACAGTGGACAAACATTGGGACAGGCTGCCCAGAAATGTCGAAGAATCTCCCTTCTTGGAGATATTCCAGTCCTGATTGTACAAAACTCTGAACTCCCTTCTCTAACTAGACCTGTTTAGATATTGCACTAGATGAGCTCTGCAGGTCTCTTCCAAGCAACATAATTCTGTATGATCTTACAGCAGCTACTAGATAACAGCAACCCACCTGCAGTTCCTTTGGGCATGGCAGCCAGTTTGCATTTGGATGCATACCTACTGCAACACTAGACCATTTTATTTAATTAAAAGTGTGACTTACTTATCAGGTTTAGTTCACTGCTGTCACCTGAACACTGCTGTCAGTGAAAGATTCAATGGCTAAATGAATATGGACAAAATGTTAAACTAAATTCTGCAAAATAGCTCTAAATCACTGTAGAGGCCAGTCTATGAAAAGTTTGTCAATAGTTATGCCATGTCCATCCCTGAATTTCCTAAAGGAAGCCATGCAATCAGCCTGTATAAGTTTTATCTGTGCATCCAAGTGAATATTTCATAGTCCAGGTGCACACAGAGGCAGCAGTTTGCCTTGCAGTAACCAGATACGGAAAACTGAAAGAATAAGAAAATATCACTGCATTAAAAACAGTCATAATCATTCTGTTTGATAAATGCATCTTTATAATATTTACAAATGCTAAACTGAACAATTTTCTGCTGACCCTATCAGTGTGGCATCATCAGCTGCACCACTGAGCTGGCTTGACTGTGATAATGAGACTCTGAACACTCCAGAATCCAAGTCCCTGTGGTAACATCCTTAAGTAACATTTATATTTCAAATAATCCTCTACATTCCCAGACATGCTAAAATGCGCAGCAAAGAGAAATGAGTGCGACGTGATAAATGCCAAGAGGCCGCTTCCGATTTACTGCTCCCCTGGTGCCGCTTTCCGAATCCTCTCCGGGCAGCGGCCGCAGCCCCGAGGACGCCCTCTTGGTGCTGTGCTTAGCAGAACGCTCTCAAAGCACCGTAGGGACGGGAGCGCTGCCTGTGATGGGCACATGGTCCATGGCACAACATTCACTCTGGAGGCCACCAGTGCAAACGAGACAGAGGAACCACGTGCCCACTCAGTTCTTACTTTTGCTCATGTTTATACATTCCTTTCTTATTGTTTATTTGGTGCTCTGATGCTGCCACATGCAGGTGTGAGATTGCTATGATATCCCTGACTCTAATCACCCATCTCCCTTGCAGCTTCTGAGTTGATTCTTCCTGGCACAAGTATTCTAAGTTTCTTTATTGGCAGATTAATTATCAAACACTTACATATGGAGATATATGCACCCTTGCACATTATGAACAAGTCCCCAAAATCATGATAAATGACCTGTCAGAAGGATGATACTACAGCAGTGGTTACTCATTCTCTCTCTGAAAGCAATCTGAACAAAATGGTTCTAAGCATTATAATTAGCAAGATGCTTTGCAGCACAATTTACCGAGTAACTTCCAGCTATCAGAATAATAAGAGAAGGCAGAAAACAAAACTGCCTGCCTGCAGCCTGACCTTTCATTCTGAGAATCACATAATGCAAGTCCTCCTTTTTAAGCCAATTTCAGTTCTAAATCAACCCTGTCTATAATGTATATAATTGAACAAGAAAGATTAGTCCAGCTGCATTAGAGCTTCAGTTTGCTTAAAGGGCATTGGTGATGCAGAAAATGAAGGCAGAAAAATAACTGATTTTTTTTTCATTTAAATGTTGGAAAAAAAAAACTCTTCTTAAATGCAGTGGGGGGCAGAGGCAGCAGGAAAGGGGCCGTGAAACCACCTCTTCAGATGAGCCCTCATAGAAAATGGCTCGGAGTGGAGGCTCGTGCTGGGGAGCTGTGTGAGAGGCGCTGTGTGAGAGGGATGAAGGAAGGAGTGCGCGGGGCGAAGGGAGGAGCGCGCGGGGCGAAGGGAGGAGCACGCGGGGCGAAGGAAGGAGCACGTGGGATGAAGGAAGGAGCACGTGGGATGAAGGGGCAGGCTCCTCAAGCACGCGCCACGGCAGCCGCTGGCCGCGGGGCCACGTGGGCGCCTGCTAGGCGGAGGCAGGCGCCCACACGGAGCAGGCCGTGGAGCAGGCCGTGGAGCAGGCCGACGTCAGGTGTTGGGCTGTGCCGGAGCCTCACGCCTGCTCTGGTTGAACACTCCAGCCCTGTGAGGGATCTGTGCGGTGTGGAAGCACAGCTAGAGAGGAGGCTGAAGAGCCGAGGAGTATCTGCAAGTCCGGGAGGGAGATGGGCTGGTGCTGCCAGGCTCTGGCCTTTGAAAACACAAGTGGGCACTGGGAAGCCCTCAGCACCAAAAACAAAATACAGACTCCATCACCCAGCCAACACAGGGGAGAAGAAACCAGGATGACCAAGAACGAAAAAAATTGCAGGTTCGAGGTGGCGAGAGAAATCCTCTTCCCCTCTCACCCTACCAGGAACCCCTATTGAACAGGTACGAGGCCCTGGAGGATGAAGGGCAGTCGATGGTGGGAGTTCCTCTCCTCCATAGACATCAGTATAGTCTGAAAGGCAAACCTCCTGCATTGTGACCACCAGCAGGAGGAAGCAAAGGCAGGTTATAGTCCTGGGGGATTCCTCAACATCGGAACAGTCCGATACATAGACGGGACCCTCCTCGAAGGGAAGTCTGCTGCCTTCCTGGGCCCTGGGTTAAGGATGTCACCAGGTAACTTCCCAGCCTCGTTTGACCCACAGACCAATATGTGAGGGGAGAAGAAGTGGCAACGCGTAGCCTGAAGGCAATCAAAAGGGACTGCAGGGAACTGGGTCACACCATCAGGAACTCGGCATGCAGGTCTTCTTTTCCTCCATTCTCACCGGTGCTGACGGCAATATGGAAAGAAACAGGAGGACACCGTCCATTAACATGTGATTCCGTGGCTAGTGTCATTGCCACAACTTTGGATTTTTTGGCACTAGGAAGCCTTACATGGCACCAAGCATGCTGGCATCGGATGGGATTCGTCTTTCCCAAGGGGGAAGAGGGTGCTTGGTTATGAGCTAGCTCACCGAGAAGGTTCTAAACTGGGTCCAACAGGGGAGGGGAGAATCATCAGGGGAGCTGGTGACAACGTAGGGGATGGCCACGCCACTCGCAGCAGCCCAGCTCCAGAGCCAGCAAAGGAGGCCTGAAGCCTCGAGAGGGAAAAGAGCAAAATATGAGAACTGCTGAAGGCTCCAATAGCCAAGTTAACAGCTGCCCCAGCTAGAAGGAGGCACATTGGGAGCACAGCTCGAATGCCTCTATGTAAATGCATGCAGCATGGGGGACTGGAGATGTGTGTGTGGTTGCAAGACTGTGATCTCATTGCAATTACTGAAACATGGTGGGACAGCTGTCATGGCTGGAACGTGGCCATGGATGGCTTTAGGCATTTCAGGAAGGACAGACCAGGAAGGTGAGGTGGTGGAGGCTCTAGTGACTTACCCAATGTTCTTACATCTGCAGTCAGTATTTCCTTCACCCTAGAGAAACAGACCTAAATTATCAACAACTCTTTTTAGACTTTTAAAATACGTATAGTACTATGGATTCTTGTTTCACCTAGAAATTATGAATTTCATTAAGATTTAGGCAATCAAAACAGAACTTTAATAGCAACTCCACTGAGAATCTCACCTACAATCCTCTTGCAGATAATATGTAACTGACATCAGTAGATATTTAGCAGAAGCAAGGAACATAAGGATAAGAAGTGAAATTAGAATTATAAAGGAAATATTGAAATGTATTTCAGGAGTTATATAATGAAGTGTTTTAAAATTTATGAGAAGCTCTGATAAAAGACACAGGTTAGATATCAGGAAAAAAATCTACACAGAAAGAGTAGTCAAGCATTGGAAACGGCTGTCGAAGGAAGTGGTGGGTAGCCACACATCCCTAGTAGTGTTCAAGAAACATAGATGAGGCACTTAGGGACATAGTTGAACAAGCATGGTTTGAGGGGCTTATGGTTGGACTCAATGATCTTGAAGGTCTTCTCCAACCATAACGATTCTGTGATTCTTTCTTTTGCAACATTAACTTATTATAGTAACTTCCCCAAAATAAGAGTAGTTTGAAAAGTAGAAATAAATGAGAAAGTATAATACACCATATTTATTGATTTTCATTTCTAAATTGAATTGGTTTACAGGAGTGATTAGTTAAGACCAAATCAGAAGTTAGAAAACAGTGTTAGACTATTTGTCTAACTTGTCTTACATGGAAAAGCAGAAAGATGCACAATTAGTTGAACTATTGAATAAAGTTGGGGAAGGCAGTGCAGCGCAAAAACAACGTAGTTAGAAGGCCTTATCTATTGTACCCAACATTGCCCTGAAAGAAGTTCTGATAGCATTCTACGGCAGAAAATTTTGTTCTCACTCCTTCTATGCAACATCAGAATGTCATCAAATTCAATATTAATGTAAAAAAGCAACATACTAATAATGTATGTCCAGGGCATAGCTGGTTAATCTGTAATTAGCAAATCAATCCACCTTACCAAGGATAAATGCGTGATGTTATCACAGTGAGAAATTAGTCTTGACTTGTAACATCACTGTATCTCAATATTTAATTTTGTTATAAACAGACCTATCACAGAATTAGAAAGCTTTGTCTTAGTAAATACTAATCAGTGTAATCGTATTTCCAGAATATTTTAAGAAAAATGATTAATGGAGCTTAATTTAAGACATAAACATGCCAGTTTTTGACATCCATGTAATGCTCTTATGATCATAACTACTTAATATAGCATATTTGTTTTCCTTTTAGATTGAGTAATTTTTAACGAAGACTCTAGCAGCTTAACAGAGAGTAATGCTCTCAGAAGCTTTTCAAGACAAGATCAAAACCAAAATTTTCAGAAATCTCTCTCATTGATCTAATTTAATCATTTGCTTATTTCTCGGTTTTCTATTTGAATCCAGTTTAAGAGAAGTCAGACAAATTTTGATTGCCTAAATGCAATAAGTATTGTGAAGCAATGGAGAATTACAATTAGCAGATAACATAATAATAAATAAAATAAAATAATAGTACTATTTTTCTGTAACAGTGAAATTTTGCTTAGCTCTTAGCATTCAGGCATATATTTCATAATTGAAAATAATAGCTTTTACTCTCTTTATCTTTGGTGTCTCATTGCACCAGCAAACTGTTCATACATTTTGTCATCATAGGTGAAACAACAGCTGTATGCAATCTTTTACTCTTACTTATTTTGATTTTATGTGAAAAAGCTCAATTCTTAAACAGAGTCCGTTGTCCTTACACAGTGAGCATGGGAGAACAAATTATCCTGACTGTGAAATTCAGGATATACATGACTGAGCCCGAATTGCATTTCTAAAAAGCATGAACAACTAGCTGCTCAGACTGGTGCCTCCCAGCCCGTTACAGAACGGGTTGAAGAACGGGTTTACCTCCTGCCTGTCTTGTGACTACACAGGTGCAGCAACCAGTCAGCTTGACCTCCAGACTTAGCAGATTCAGCAATAAACCCAGGAGTCGTCTCTGTGATTTAGCTTTCTCACTGTACAGTCTTCACAGTCTTCAGATATATCCACTTACTCACATACACAACTGCAAAAAAATCTCTTCAACTGACCATAAGGAGCCATTTCACAGTCACTTTTGTTCACTGAGATAATGATCCATCTGGATGTTTTCGGCTCTTTCTTTGAAGGCTTAATTAAATCGCTGTGTTGCTGCAGCTAAGCATGTGCATACTGAAGCTAACATGACTCAGTTCATGCGCTGCTAACTCAAATATCAAAGAAACAGAACGGTAGGGTCCTCTTTTCTAGTTCTATTTATGTAAAAGAGAGATCATATATATTTATCTAGAAAGAGAGGGGCATAGACTAGCAGCTAGGACCGCATAATTTTTTAACAGTTAATTAATCTACAAATTAGCAGTTTGGGATGCGTGGAAGCAATTTCACAACAAATAAAATGTATTTGGCAGATAAAGGTGTGGAAGAAGGAACATCCTTTCTTCCCCGCACCCTAGTGTGAGAAACACATACGACCTCATCCAGACTCAATTCCTGCTTTTCCTAAGGAGATTCTGAACAATCATTTCCCATCTGTCAACAGGCAACCTGAATAACCAGTGTAAATGGTGTTCTGAGAATGGATTTTTCACAAGCTCTCCTTACATTCACCGTAACTGATTTAGAAAGATTCCCGACTTCATCCAGTCTGGAGACAAGAATGCCAAACAAAAAACTTAAATGTCTCCCTTAGACTAAATCTAAATTTGGTGACAGTGTACATGTTCCAGGTTAGCATCCTAACCTGAGAACCAGTAATAAGATTCTGTGTAAGAGATGCTTGCTTTGCTTACAGGTGCATTTGTCCCTATCTGCAAAAATAATATCTGAAAGACAAAGCAATTTTCTTGCAATGGTGGCTTCAAAGTGCCAGTCATTACTCCAGTGAATCTCTGCTCATCTGAGGCATAACACTGTCCAGATGAGATAAAAAATACTTTTTTTTTTTCCTAGAATGCCTTGGAATCAGAGTGCTGGGAAGCAGAGGGGAGAACTGGACCCAGGTTTTCCACATGCCATAATATTTTAACTCAAGAGATCTCAAATAAAATATGATGCTCTCTATTCCATCCATCTTGTTCCACATTTGTTCTTTGCTTTTTAGTGCTACTGTCCTCCAACACACCCCAATGCTTGGAGAGGAATGCTAAAATGTAGTTGAATCCAAGCAAAACTTTTATTTTTCAATAAATGCCCAGTCAAAAACTGTTGGGGTGGTGCGAGAGATTTGCACAGCCCTCTGAAAAGATCTGAGAAACATCTTCACCTCAAACACAAGATTAAGAACAGAGAGGAGAAACAGTCACTGGAAACTCTTCCATCTAGAAAGACAAGATTAGAGGTCCATACACCATTAGTTTTAGATTATATTTGCAGTCTAATCCTCTGTACTCTCATATTTTGCCATGAAGACAATAGAAAATCTTTCATATTTTGCAAAAGAAGGTTTTTGATATTTGCCCAGTGACTGAATTTAGACATTCCGAAAGAAACAGTATTGAATCTTACATGAATTTGAAGGATGAAATTGCATGAATTGCAATGAATTTGAGGATGAAAATACTGCTTCACATGAGTAAGTAGATTTTTAAGCTACCATAATGAAAACACTTAATAGATAGTATGCTCTTGGAAATAAATGGGATAGCAGAGAGTTATAACAATCAATGACGAGTACATTGTTAGAAATACAAATTGCAGCCTGCTATCCAAACGCCGAGGAATGAGTAGGCATGTTGAGAAGCTATTGGTGTTAAAGTCTGTGTAGGCACTAACTGTGTAATTTGGGGGCCAAAGGATTTCAGTTTCCATGGTTGCTAGACTACAGCCTTTCTCTGATTTTCTTTACACACACAAAACAGAGAGATTAAAGTGAGAAAGGCATTTTATTAGTTCATTCTGAGACAAGAAAAAATGATCACTCTGACACATTAAAATAACCATCTTAGAATATTGAATTTTAGAACTATTTATATCTGATTAGCCAGAGAACACATCATACGGAAACATATACTGAAAAACTAACAGAATTTTCCCTACAGAGTTTATCAGTCTAACAGAATAACTGCCATTCTGAATGGTAAGTAAATTACTACAAATATAGTATTGTCAAGACTGCTCTGCTATTTATTAATATTTGCAGAAAGAGTATATGAAGAAAGTGACCTCTACTGAGGCTGGTGCAGAACACATCCCCCAGTCACATGATTTGCATTTATTTCACTCTTCTTACAGTCAAAGCAAGTCGCTTACTGGAATTCTTCTTTACTCTTATTCACTAATTAGCTACGATTAAGAAAAATGTACATGCCTGGGGATCTGAAATGCTCCCGTGCTGTTGTCACACATAGGGTCCCCCGTCTGCAGCTAGTTATATAACCATTAGATCAGTTGGGTGTGTTTCTGTATCCGAGATGAATTTGAGTTGTTTGCCATCTGCACATGAAACAGAAATTGTTACTCTTTTATTCAGCTAAGGCCTTTGATTAAATCTTGCTGAGATGATCTGAGCCTATTTGCACCCTCAAGTAGAGCTAGTGCAATAATACAGTGATTTTGCTCGAGGTTCAAACTGGAAGTTTGACTTTTGGCTTCAGGAATAATGCCTCTTGGCAAATCCCTTTGCTGCATTTCAAAATTAGAAAGCACTCAGTAAGAAAGCTGCTTTCAGCATCAGCACCCTCAAAGGAAAACCAGACACGGATGCAATCGTGTTGTGAACTACACACAAGAGAGGGAGGACTGAGTTAGGCCAATGCAGCAGTGTATTCTTGGAAACCCAGACATTTTGGTAAAGCAGTGGTAAGTCTGCCTGAGCCCATAGAAGCCATGGAAGAGGCCACTGGCCACCCCATTACTGCTCAGCTCCTGCTCCTCACTGTGGCCATTGCTCCCCGTCTCCGTGCAGTGCTGTAAATGCATTTCCATGGCCCTCTTCTTGTTTTCTGAGGGGCTCAGACATCACTTGGGGAAAGCGAATAGAATTGGTGGCACAGCACCAAAGAGATGGACTGCCTGGTGAAACCCTCTGATTGCTTTCTCTTCTTTCTTGCCCCCTCGAAGCTCCATGTTTGAAACTATTTAGATGAATGCTACCTACATCCAGCTAACTCCTGGTCTGTCTGACAGTAACATCATATAAGCAACACCAAGTAAATGGCTCCAAGCATCTTGGAGGACAGATATTGCTATAGTCTGGTTTCAGATACAGTCTTTTTTTCCAATAACCTAATACTGTTAGTATGGCTGGCAAGCATCGCAGTCCTTTAAAAGAAAAACCCTTCTGTGCTATTCAATACTCAAAGTTTTCCTGAAAAGAAGCACTGCTCATAGCAGCTTTAAACATTTTCCTCTTCTTTCTTGCTAGTAACTCACCAGTTTTACTATCTACTGCTGATAGTCGTACTCCTGCCTATTAAAACCAAAATCTGCGCTGCTGACAGAGGAGGCATCACATGAACAGGCCAAATGGATGCAACCCATCCCAGCCACCCCTGTTTTCACTCTTTCCCCTCATCCCCTACTCTCCACCTCCCCACAGAAAAGGGAAAAAAAAAGCATTCTGTGGAAGAAATGAAAAAAAAAATACAGTGCACAGATGGAAACCAGATAAGCTTCAGGTGTGATTATTAGTTTAGAAGAATACTAAGGAAAACTGCCAGAAACTTTGCCAGAAAAATCAAAATCTAGTGAAAAAAAAAGCGTGAAGGTTCAATTGAAAAGGTCCTAAATTCAGCCTAGCATTTAGTTGCTCAATGAGCTGATGAAAACGCCTCATCTTATCTAAAAAAAATCAGGCCAGATAAGGAGAAAGGAAAACCCAGAATTCCTGGGCTATAAATATGTTCTATATGAGCTACCATGAAAGAATTATTTAAAGAGCACTCAACTTCCAGTCTCCAGAGATTTCTGACTGGGTATTTATTATTTCTCTACAAGCAACTTGACTTTCTGTTCCGATGTACTGCTCCAGTTTTAGACTGGAAATCTCCATGGACTTGCACTGATGTAAAAAAGAGAGTATAAAAATATAGCAATGATCTGAGTCCATTGGCATTTCTAGCACTGAATGCCACCTTTTTCAGTTTCTGAATTACATTTTTTAAAGCGTTTTTAAGGTTTAAGATGGATTACATTTATGATATTCAAAAACACAGCATGGAAACAAATAGTTGGCAAGATACTCTAAAAGCAGTCCTGACTGCCATTTCTGTTTTTTTTTTCTTTCCCCTGCTTTTTGACTCTGTCTTGATTGATGCTTGGTTCTGGCTCCCCCGGGATTTCATGCTTCTGAAAGCAAGTTCCCAGGAAAAGCTGCAGTGTGGCCTTCCTTGGCATTTCTCACTGTTGCCTGTGCACAAAGCAGATGAGGGAAGTTACAGGACGGTGAGCTCTGCAGGTGGCAAGTGGCAGATACACAGCATTCTCCCAGTATTAAATTAAATTAAAAAAAAACAACTAAAGTCTGGTGAAATCTGTTTAGCAGAAATAAAATAATGAGCCTCTCTTGTGGTGGTGGGTTGCTGCTGTGACATGTGCTATGGGAGCATTACCTAGTTATCCCAGGAGTCTCCCAATTAAGCAAAGCTCAGAAGATACAGAAGTAGGGACCCATCAAGCCTCATAATTAGCAGGCATATCCTTCCATGGCTGAAAAGCTTGAGACGGGTCACACAGTGAGTTAATACATCAGCAGAGAGCGGCCAGCGACAGGGACTGCTCAAAAGAAGAAAGATCACCTGTGTCTGCACAAAACACCAGGCAATGCCCGAGCATCCTTGGTCGTGCTGCCCGCGCGCAGCCGCGACCCCCTTTGCTGTCCCACCTCTCCCAGGGACCAGGCCCAGCAGGATCCATTGGCCATGGCCTTGCCTCCCGGAGCAGCACCGTGCTGGCGCACCACGACTCCAGCTCCCCGCACACCGAGGCCACCGCGGCGCCCTCGGCCCTCTGGCAACGCCCTCCTTATTGCAACCCAACGCTGCTATGGGTCTGCTTGGACAAGGGCACACGGCTGGCCCGCGGGGTCAGCCTGGTGTCAACGTGGCGTCCACCAGGACCCGCCACATCCTTCCGAGAGCAGCAGCTCTCTCAGCCATTCTCCTCCAGGAGCAGGAACTTTGTGAGTTTCCTCTCCACCCATTTCTGCAGACTGTCGTCGTCTTTAACTAACAGTTAAAACCACTTTGTATGTTCCTAAATCTGAGCAAAAAAAAAAAAAAAAAAACACCTTTCACCATGTTGCTCAGTCATCTCAAACTAACAGTAGCAAATGTAAGAGTTTTCCTTGGGCGAGCTGTGGCCTCTTTGCCGTTCACCTCCCAGGTGGTTCTTTCACAGGTTCTTCAAGCTTATAGAAACGCGGGGAGGAGAAGAGAGGAGAGGGGAGGGGAGGATAGCCTGTCACTGCAGGCCTGCTGCCATTAACAGACCTCTACAATTGCAGATATCAGAGTGCTAGTGTCATTTGCCATTCAAATCAACAGTACCGTCAGAAACATTGTATTATGATTATTATTTTCTTAGAGATAGAACTTCCTCATTCACATTGAGTCATAAATAACAGAGTCTGTTATAGACCTAGGAGTCAAAAGCATATATTTAAGCCAGACTAAACCATGACAGTGAAGGATAAAGATGATATATGTAAATATATATATTTAAGATTCACAATTTATTTCCAAAATTAGATCATGGTGAGATAAACACACCTCAAAAGAAACGAGCCCTCACTCACAAGGGCAGACCAACTGGTCCAATGGCAAGGAATGTGCTATCCTGTGAAAGGACTTGACACGATGTGACCGAGACATTCACCAGAAACATGTACAAATCAGAACAAAATGAAACGCTCAAAAGGAAAATAAAGCTGCCCAGGAGATTTGTGGAGTTTTGTTTCTGTGTTTGTTTGTTTTAAAATTTATTTCTATTACCTCAGAAATTCAAAAGGTAGACCAAAATCTGTATTAAACAGACTATTTATCACAGTTGCATGTCTTACTGCAAATTTGATTTAAAGAATACGTGTTGATTACTCTCTAATCTTCACCATAATTTTATTCCAAAGGCTCAAACTGTGCAGACTCTACAGAGCAAGTTAATGAGAGGCTCCCCAGCTCTTGACGCAGAAGTAAAAAAGTTTTTCAAAAGTGACTTAAGAACTTTGAAGAAGCATAAAGCTTTACAACCTGCTAATAAATAGTGATACTTAGCTTTTGTCATCCTTTTTTCATTTTAGGTTTTCAGACTTCTTAAAAGCATTAGGCTTCATATGTTCCTAGTAAAACAAATCTGGGGCTACTATTACAATTAATATTACCATTAATAATTATTAATATTACAATTAATATTACCATTAATAATTATTAATGTTTGGAGAAGGTGAAAAGGTCATTTATTAAGGAAAGAAAAGGAGATAGGAAAAAATACCACTGCACATATTTCAGAGGTAGAAATTGGATGTTTAACTATCAGGATGTTTAACTATCAGTCCACAGTCCAACAGGCAGAGATATCATTTTCAATCTTGAACCTTCCTGGTTTTGGTGATTGCCTTTTTTCTTCTTCAGCTGTTTCTTCAAGACTCTCTTGATACGCAACCATAATGACAGATTTTTTTGAGAAGAGGAGAAAGCCTGGAAGACACCACTAGCAGCCAACCATTAGAAGTGATTTTATTTCCTCTCATTGGACAGACAATCAATAAGTAACCCATGAGGCTGGAACCAGGAGCTTTCTTATACTCCATTTGTACTCCTATACACACCCCAGTGAGTGCCTAGTGACACATATGGGCTCACAGAAGGCCAATAAGACTCATAAAAAAATAAAATAGACTCTAGGACAAAGACTGTATATATAGATCATTAAGGATTTTTTCTAAGGAGAGGTAGGGAAGAAATTTTCTTTTGGAGCACTAGAACCATAGCTGAGAAATAATAAAACATTGGGAAAAATGTATTTGTTTACCAGAAAGAATGCTAGGAGAGATTTTTATCTGTTTAAATATGTGACTCATTGTTGAGACATAATGCTTCAAAATGTCTCTGCACTGTAAATGGCAGAGCTGTAACGAGCCCACAAATGGGAAAGGCGCTCCAGGGTACGGAGCAAAGCTGGATAACGCCAACACCTCAGGAAGCGGCTGTATCATGTAAAATCCTGGATTTGGTTCTATCAGTGTGGGAAAATCGTAATACTTTACAGTGACAGGTGGAATGAGTCTATTGAGAAAGAATACTGGAAGAGGGACTAAATAAAAAAAAAAAAAAGATCTGCAAGTTAATGTTTGACACCAGTGATGCTTCTGTATTGCTAGGCCAAGCATGAATTACATTTAGCATTCCATTTCAAAACAATAATTTGAATACGATTTTATTAAAAAAATAAAAAGTCACCTCAAAAAAAAATTCTAAGCCACTTCAAAAGCAAAAGTCTTTGTATTTTATTTCCACTATTCACACTATTTCCTTAAGGTCAGGTATTTAAAACAAAATCCAAAATTCACTGATAAACATCTCTCGATCCAGCCAATATTCTTTCCTCAACTCTCCCGAATCCTGCTTTTTTAGCCATTCCTCAAGTATATTGACAATTAAAGGACTAATACCCATTATCCAGGACTCAAACAGAGTCCAAAAAAGCTCCTAAGCAGACTAAGCACTGGTTACATCTGCACGAGTAAACAGGTTAGAAAAGGTCCTGAAGTCGAGTGGCATGAAACAACCCACATCCCTATAGCTAAAGCTTCCGAAGCAGGAGGCTACATCCAAACAACCTGTTGGGAATGGGGTCTAAGCCACGCTGTCTCCTAAACCATACTACCCGAGAGTGTTATTTGGTCAGGGACAAAGCAGCCTCAAGGACGGTCCCAGCAACTCAACAACAACGTGTCGGTGCTTGGGCTCATCTTCTGATCCTGCTTAGCTTCCTATCACATATATTTCCTTCATTCTGCTAATATCTTACTGCTTCAGCAGCTGCATTCATTTTATAGCTGGGCTCAGGTATTCACAAAGCACCACACTAATATTTATTGTTGTACAGTCTTTCACTATTACATTGAGACCATTCAAGGATGAGAAAAGAATCCAGGAACTTCTCTGTTCTCCATGACCAAAAGTAGGTCTAGCTAAATAGTAGTTGTAAAGGCATCAAATTAACATTGCGTATTCACTACATAAACAAAATACTACAATTAAAAATGTGTATTGTTTCCTGTGACCTGTAGGCAAGCATATGCTTACAGTAATACAATGTGCTTTTGTTCAGGGAAGACCATCAAATATATTTTCTTATATGAAAAATTCAGAGCACATGATTTGAATGTGCTTTTCATCAGAAATTAAAGCTTTGCAGGAAATTTCAGGGATGTTTTCCAAACATATTTAGCACTTTGGTTACCAAAAAAAAAAAAAAGTTTTAAAGGCAGTTAAATAACCGTAAAATACAATGTTTGAATGAAAAACTATAGTTGCCTCAGCTACCTGTGGTCCTTCTGGGTGTGGATCTGACCAAGTAATAGTTTCACATACTGCTACTCTCATACCTAAGAGAGCGAAGTAGAAATCTTTATTACCTCAGTAAGTACAGTATGTACTGCACTGGCTCAGGAAGTATAAAACACACTTCACCCAAGACTGTTCTTTGATGTTCGCAGTTTCTCTCAGTTGCACTCTGCTTTGTTATATAAGTTTTGCAAGCACTTCCACTTAGAGGGTTTTCAATACTGGAATACCAAATAGCCTGGGTTTTTCCACAAGGGTCTGGAGGGAAGAAAGGCAGACTGAACTATAAAAGAAAAAGCATTTTCATGTAAGAAAGTATTCAAGTATTTCAAGTATTTTCACATAAATTGTGTGAAGATCCAAACAATGATAAATGAGCTTAGCTGGCTGGAAATGGAACAATGTACAGGGAAACAAAAGCCAGTGTCAGCCTGTGCTGTTTCCCTGTCCTCTCGCAGATAGGCAGCTAGGTTAGCCATAAGATAAGCATTAATCCATGAAGATCCTCAGCTGCCCTCATGTAAACTAGATACTCCTGTGATTCCACAGTAAAAGAGGTTCATCAAGAAGCCCTTTGCTGCAGCATGGTTTAAAACAAACCCACAAGCAGATTTCCCTGCATCACAGTGTTTTAGCATTTTCTCTCATGAAGTTAGCAACCCCTGCAGATGCATATACATATACCCCAAATAAAGCAAAACCAACCAACCAACCAACCAAAACAACCCTCTGGGCTAGATAGGGTGGCTTATAAAGCGCTTTTCACTGGTGTATTTCTTTAAATGGATCCAGATAGAATACATCCCTTCCAAGAGCCTGTCTTCTCTCTTTGGTGATTAAAAACTGACAAAAACGCTCAGTGATGAAGGGTTGGGTGGGGAAAGATGATGTTGGAAGTGTACGCTGTTGACAGTGAATGCTTAGACTGACACATGATGCACTCAAGAAAAAACACACCTGGGATCTTTAATATTGTTGGTTGAAACACCTGGCAATTGAAATTTTAGCGTCTTTGTTCCAGGCACTGGCTGTTTTACACAGTGTGGAATTCGGAGAGAAATGAAAATAGAGACCTACTGTCCCTTGCAGCCTTTCTCCCGCATGGCGTTAGCAGCTGGGGTAAGGTGCTGTTTCATGGCCCTGTGTAACGTGACATTTCCCACCTGCCCGTTTGCTCTCTGCTCGCCTCCAGCCTGTCCAAGTCCTTCTGAACAGGAGCAAAATCATCCAATGCATCAACCACTCCTTCCAGCTTTGGATCATCCTCAAACCTGCTGAGGGGCTGCAGATGGGTATGGAATTGCTCTGCCTGTACTGTTCTGTATTCCAGGCTGCTTGGAAAGTTCAGAAGACAACTGGCCGTATCAACAAAACACTTTGTCCAGGTTAACATGCATCTTGGTAGGGCACAATGCCCAGACCCAGGGTCATGATAGCAGACCAGATGGTTTTGCAATAAGAGGTGGCTCATACCTGACCATGGAAAGATTCTGTAATGACCTCAGATAAGAATCCTTCCTGGCTTATCTCTAGGAAATAGAATGTCCTTTAGTTTCTCCAACCTGAGCTAAATATTTGGTTTAACACAGTTTTTCTGAGAAATCAGTTCCTTCTTATAGATCAGTGATAGCTGGAACTCTTGTTTGCCTTCCCTGACATTTTTCAGTCCTCCAGAAGGAGAGTGACAAGAACTGAATAGAGAACCTCATCCCAGGGTGCAGCTGTATTTTACCATATTACTATCCATACTGCGATATCACGCTTCTGCAGAACAAATCTGAGCAGTGCCTAGCTGCCATACTCTGGCATTGCATTTCTCATCTGTTTACATTGCTAAATCTGTTTCACAAGAATCACCTCTCGGATTAAACACCAGGTACTCAAATTGCTTTATAGCCATCTCTCCAATCCATTGCAGATATTGGTCTCCATCCAATTCCTAACTCCATCAAAAAATCACTTTATCCTCTTGTCCATGTTTTAAAATAAGTAATTGGGGCAAGTTTAGCTAGTCTTTAGAGGATTTACGTAGAGTATAGATTAATTAATAACCATTTTTAGTAGGAGACAGTACATGTGACCATATTAATACATCCGATAGAATCCAGCACCTCAGCAAAGCCAATGGCAAATTTCTCCATTAGTTCTAGGCAGGATCATGTCCTGTAAAATGCTGTATTCCCTGCTGAGAGCGATGAACTGCCATTTTCCCATCCAGCTTATCTTGAGCTTATCCATTTGCAAACTCCTTTTTTTTTTTCCCTTCCTCTCAGAGGTTCTACTTGATTTGATACCTAAATTACAAGTCCTCTTAACAGTTCCTTCACCCATCCAGTGTACATGAGTGTATTTACAGCTACCAAAAGATTCGCAGACACGAGCTTCTCCCCGTCTTGGCTAAGCAAGACATTGTAATTATTCTATGCTGCTCAGAGCATAGGATTTCAGTCACAGTCAAAAGTATATACAATATCTTGCTCCGCTTATATTTAACTGTTGGTCAACACAAAACAAGTATTTAATCTTCAGGGCTGCAGTGAATACATACTAAACCACAGTCTTGAAAACGTAACAAGATGCAAGTTTGTTCAGCTTTCAGGACCAGTGGAAACCAGAACATTATAATGACTATTATCAAGATCGTTACCTCTAACATTCTCCTAACGTTAAAAGCCACCTTCTGATCTTAGGAAAAGCTCACCAGAAATAATGATTACTATAAACAGAAGATAAAAACGAGTATCAGTCTTGGAATATTTTTCATCATTCACGCAGACTCCTCAAAGAGAACAAGCTTATTATTTATAAATTGCTTATTTTGTTTTTAAGAGAGGAAGAGTGAAGGTGATTGTAACACATTAAATTATGTCATGAAAATTTTACAGTAAATTGTCAAGACGGGGACAGAAGAAAATAATACTGTGCAAAATTATGCCAGCAAATTTTGTAGAGGGTGATACCCAGAGTGACATATGCTGTGCAATGCTAGCACATGCACCACTACATGATGATCACTGTGAAAGCAAAACACAGCTGAAGAACACCCTGCAGAGTAACACTCCTAATGACAGGAGAGACGGAAACACGCATACAGCAGCAAAACAGCAAGGACTTGACAAACAAACCTCTTCATTGAACATATACACACTTTTAACATGTGCGAGGGAAAAAGTGGGACAGTATATCCATTTTCACAAACTGGGAATGACTTTATCAGTAAGACAAAGAATACAGGAGATCAAGAATGAGAGAAAAACTATGAAAATATCCTAAAACAAACAAAAAGAAAACACGATTAATTTTCTATCTTTCTTTCTTGTAGAAAACACAGTAATCCAGAGAATTTCTCCTACCAGTCTGCTGCTGGTCTCATGTGTAAGGTCAGTAAGCAGCAAGACTGAGTCCCTACTCCAAGAATGCAGATAAACACGAGGCCATAGACACAGACCAGAGAGAAAAGTGCCTTTACCAGCACCTACAGGAACACATTATTCAATAGCAAGACAGAGGAAAAGAAGATGCAACAAAGTATTTAACTTCCAATTAATATGACCAATGCAAATAATGTGCCTAGAATTTTATCCACTCCCATCAATCTTGGTTTTATTTATGAATTGTAAGCACTTCTTCTGTTCCTATTAACTAGTGACACTGGTTAATTGCTGCAGTTTTTGAGCTGCTCATAACACCTCAGTGTGAAACTAGATGTGACTATTAACACTTCAGTTTTAAAAGCAGAGGTCATTTAAAGCTAGATCCACAATAATTAATCATTTTAGCTTTTAGGCAAGTACCTTTTAATTTCCTGCTTATTTATACTGCCTACTTATTCATTTGCACTAGCTGAATTTTAAAGACAGCAACAGGTCCACGTAGGCAAGACCTAATAGCCACATCCCTACAGGCACTGTGAGCATTGCTGCTAACGAGGTGACTTGAGCTGGATCATTTATAGCCCTGTAAAAGTTTTCCAGCATAACTCCCATTGAGACTATTTGCACATTTCCTTATATGCCTAAACAATGACTTGAACTTTTCTGAAAGATTTTTGGGGACAACTTGTAAGAAGAAATAATTTTTGGATTCTGTACAAAAATGCATATGTGTATATATTATAATTTTTCACTCCAAGGTAATGGCCCTACTTTCTTAATTTATGCAGTCTACTGGGAAAGAATTCATACTGACTTAGGATTTTTTTTAAATATTTCTCAACTCCTTAGAGTTGAGAATCCTTCTAGACTGAGGATTGTCTATTCTGGCCTTTTTACTGTTTTCAGTTTTCCATGCTGGCGTGTAATGCATTTATGTGTTTACAACCTTGAGCTTTCATTTTCATGGAATCACAGAGCAACTGAGCTTAGAAGGGACCTTTAGACATCATGGCCCAACCTCCTGCTCAGACAGAGTACCCAGAGCAGGCTGCCCAGGACCCTCTTCCCGTGGTTTCTGAGTGCCTTCCCAGAAAGCAGACTCCACAGTCTGTCTCCCCTTTGGGGCTCAGGCACCCCAACAGTAAAGAAGTCTCTCCTTATATTCACATGGAATTTCACAGAATCCCAGAATCCCAGAATGGTTGAGGGTGGCAGGGAGCTCTAGGGATCCCCCAGTCCAGCCCTGCTCCAGCAGGGACACCCAGAGCAGGGGCACAGGGTCCATCCAGGCGGGTTTGGAGATCTCCAGAGCAGGAGCCTCCACAGCCTCTCTGGGCAGCCTGTGCCAGGGCTCTGGCACCCTCACACCAAAGAAGTTCTTCCTCACATGGACATGGAGCTGCCTGGGGTTCAGCTTGTGCCCATTACCCCTTGTCCTGTCACTGGCCACCACCGAGAAGAGTTTGGCCCCGTCCTCTTCATATTCTCTCCTCAGGTATATGTACACACTGATAAGGTCCCCTCTCAATCTTCTCTTCTCCAGGCTAAACAGGCCCACCTCACTTAATCTTTCCTCATACAACACATTTTTAATTATTTACTACGCTCTTGACAATAGCCCAATATCTCTCTGTGTGGCACAGCCCTGCACTGGACACAGTACTCCAGGTATGGCCTCACCAGGGCTGAGTGTAGGAGAAGCACCTATGATACTGCTGTCCTCCTTTTCCACATGGCTCATGGTCAGCTTATTGTCTACCAGGACTCCCAGGTCCTTCTCTGCAGAACTTCTCTCCAGCAGGTGATACCCAACCTGTACTGGTGCATGGGATTATTCCTCCCGGAGTGCAGGACTCCCCACTTGCCTTTGTTTAACTTCCTCTCTGCCCATTTCTCTGGCCTGTCCAAGCCCCCCTGATGGCAGCACAGCCCTCTGTTGTATCCACCACTCATCCCAGTTGTGGATCACCAGCAGACTTGTGGAGGAGGCACTCTGTTCCTTCATCCACGTCACTGATGAGTAAGCTGAACAGGACTCAGTATTGACCCTGGAGGACCCCGCTAGCTACAGCCCTCCAACTAGACTTTGCACCACTTACCACGATCCTCTGAGCACTGCCCTTCTGGCACTTTTCAATACATCTCACTGTCTCTCGTCTATCTCGTGCTTCCTAAGCTTACCTATGAGGCAGACAGAGGCAAAATCCTTACCGAAGTTAAGGCAGATGAACCCGCTGTTCTCCCCTGGCGTACGGAGCCACTCATTCCATCACGGAAGGTTAGGTGAACATAACTTCCCTTTGTGAATCCACGCTGAACACTCTTGATTACCATTTTGTCCTTCATATGATAGGAAATGGTGTCCAGGATGAGCGGCTCTATCACCTTCCCCAGGGCTGTGGTGAGACCGACGGCCTGTGGCTCCCTGGAGACCGCTTCCCTCAGCGCTGGGGCTGGGCCTCAGCAGGGCCCATGGGCTCCTGTTTCAGTGCCCATTAAGTGATGCCTTCAACAAGGGAAAGTCCTCCTTTCTCCAGACTTTCATTCTGGTATCCAGGGCTGGGATTTCAGAGGGCAACTTGGTAAACACAATTCTTAACAGAAACTCAGCTCAACCAGAATACTTATTTTCTAATTGCACTAAGTTATATTAACAGTGGTAGAGAGTCTTAATACACTGAGAGTAGTCCTGTCTGCAGACACAAACAGAAAGCTGATTTAACCCAGGAAACTTGAATTCCTGGAGATACATAATTCTTTCAGACAGTTGATACAGCCTAAATTTAGAGTAGCAGAGTACCTGTCCAAATTAATTTTTAAATTATTGCTCACACCAAGTGAGCAAAATAAGGTGTTCATATTCCAATCAACAACTCCTGGAGAGAGGGAAGAAACACACTGAATGAAGCCTTGGTGACACCTGCAGTACCACTGTCCTAAATAAGAGACAGTGTTCCTGGTGGCACTGAACACCTGTATTACAATGACTGCCATTGCCAGTCAAATTGCCCCTGGCAGGAGAATTTGGGAGAGGCGGGAAGGGAAGGCCAGCAGCAGAACCAGGAGCGGGATGCAGCCTGTGAAGCTCTGGCACTGAGGCAGTAGCTCTGCAGGGAGTCCTGCCCACGAGATGCTCCACAACATCCTGCGCCTGCTCCTGGGCTTCCCTTTCCTGCTTCTGGCAAGGACCAGAAGCAGCTGAGGAAAGCCAAGGTGCTGGATTCCATGTACCACATAAGATGTTTAGAGAAGGGTTCCCTGGAGGACTGTATTCAGAAATGCACACTAGCAAGCCCAGGTTTAGCCCAGTCAGCACTCAGTGCAGTTATAGCGGGATTGAACCCCGTGCCTCTGATCACCGAGTCTAAATTTAGGTGTAACTCCTCCAAACAGCAGAAGGATAATTCAAGAGAATAAGGTGATTGTCACCAGAACTAAATCTACATCCCTAAAGGCCCTTATTTGCAGCAGAGCAGTTAGGAGCCTTCATGCGGTACAGAAAGCTGCTGCCACAGAAAGCAACCTGAAGCAATCTTCAGGAAGCCCTAAAGATGTTAAAAAAACATTTAGGTATGCACACCAGGACTGCAAGAGGGGCAACTCTGGGTATATATTTGATCGCATAAGTGTAAACTACCTAGTTTGAATACATTTTTATCAGCTATTCTAGAATAAAATGAGCCATTCTTCTCTTTTAAGGACAGGAAATGGCACACACACCTCTGCCCTAAAAGTACCCACTATACAGCAACCTGAAACACCAACTAACTCAGGTTGGATTAGTCTGTTGTTTCCACAGTTGCTAGCACAAATACTGTATCAAGTAACCTCTCCAGGTACAATAACATTCAAAAGCACGAAGGAGACTCAGAGACATATACAGAAGGCACGGTGCATGAAGAAAACTTCAATGCAAAATGAAGGAGAGGAGCTCCTTCTAAACCATATCAGTAGGCAGTCAAGGCTTTAGCTCTTGCATACTGAGAGAGATTCTTAATGTAAGAATTCTAGAGAATTCATGCCTTTTTTTGAAAGACATGCCATAAGGCACTTCTTTTCCAAGAGCAGTTTCAGCATACGAAGCCCCAGTAGAGTCTCTACAGCATGCAAGAATGAAGCAGAAGCCCATCAATATCAGATTTAAAATGCCCTTGTTCACAGTATTCCCGTATTACTCGACATCTTCCACTCAGCCCTTTAGGTTAATTTCCATTTCTCTACTCTTTCCTCTGTTTTTTGGATTTCAAGATCCCTACGGCATCCCTCAGGTGTCCCTACATACAGCAGTGGGAACCTGGCTACTTGGATTGTACTTCTGGATTCTATTCCAGGTAGCTATGAAACAGCTCACCTTCTCTTCAAACTTCTGCTTCCCTAGAAGATAAGGCCAGTATTAGAGGGAAAACAAAGTAACCTTCCCACGGGCACCTTTCCAATAGCAAATAAACCACAAGGCAGCTTGAGGAACAACTACATCTTACCCAACAACGCCTGGTACCATTGAACAGCAGCAGCCCTCCGCAGACTCTTTAAAGCTCTTTCCCTTAAAGCCTAACCCAAGCCAAAGCCAACCACTTGATCCAGCAAACCAACCACCTCTCTGCTCCAGGACTTGCCATGGAGCAAGTTTTCTTCCTCAGCTTCCCGGCTTAAACTCAACCAGCTCTTCAAAGCATAGGGCATGACAGCCCCCAGGAAGAGTATGATTGATGACCTGAAGCCAGGAAAGGGGGAAATGCAGAAAGAGTATCCCAGGACTGAAGAGAGCAAGGGAAAGCTTGAGAACGGAGGAGGGAGTGAAAGACAGGTTGACTACAAAAGTATATAGAGGAAACGTCTTTCCAATTTACACCTAAATTCCATAATCAAATAAAGCTCATGGTGCCTAAATAGGGCAGATTCAGAATTCCTGTTCATTCTTTTAGCACATCTGCTATTCAGTTTCGTCTCACTGCTGAGGAATTTATCTTGGAGATCTGGAGATTTTTTTTTGGTAAGATTTTCCCTATCATAGAGTGTATTGTCTCCCTTATATTATATGGCCTTTTCTCTTGTCATCTTCTGTATTCCTTTCTCCAGATATTTTTCCAAACCATCTGTTTGTTGGAGTCTTTTTTTATTCTGGCTCAAGCAGCAATATTGCTGTGACCAAAAAAATATCCAAATTAGTAACAATAATTAAGAGCTTTCAACTAAGTGGCTGTCAGGGGAGAACTGTTTCCCTGGATGACTGCCTACACGATACAGAAAAAACAGTTGTACAAACTATGGAATGGGGAGTGCTTATATAACATGAATATTATTTGACATATGGGTTTTTGGAAAATATCATGGGTATTTTGGTTCCATGTTCATAAATAATATGACCTTTAATATTATTCTATTAAAAGCTATGCAATACATATCAAGATCTTTCTTTTTGATTTAATTTTAAATAAAGTTAAAATAATTTTAATAAAATGTCTTTCTGTAGTAAACTCTACAATGCCTTCAAGCCAAGGGTAAGGCCACTGCACACTTCTTTTTCCATACCATTTCTATAGTGCACCAAGAAAAATACAGTGACTTGGTTTAATGGGTTATTAATGTGTCATCATGATACATAAGTACATTAACATTGCAATTCATCCCAATGTTTGTAACAGAAGAATAACAGAGATTCTTTATAAAAGAAACGTGTTTTATCTGGGAACAGCTGGAATGGAAATACCATACTTGAAAGAATTCCAAAGCAACAAGAGCATTCACTGGCAGCAAGAAGGGGCTCACATTTGCGATCTCTCTTCCATACACCATACCATGTTCCCCTTAGAAGTATTAAAAGTGGTTGTGGGAACAGCAAGGGAAGAAACAAGACTTTGGAAGAAGTTTTATGCTAGTATTATAGAGTAATAATATCATCTTGTCTCACAAGTCAATCACATGCTGATATCACTGATAGCCTCAGATATAAAAGCTTTAATAATAAGTATCTGGCATTATGCTGGTATTTTACTTTTTGTTCTGGTGACGTACAGTAGTGCTATAGCCTATTTCAGCTGTAGGTGAATTTCACACCAACGACATGCACCTTGTCAGCACCTTCACTGTTGAAGTCTGGTATGTAACCACGAAGCCGGTAGGGTGCCAACAGCAAGGTTTTGTAATTCCCTACATCACTTTCCTCCACAGAATCACAGAAGGGTTGAGGTTGGAAGGGACCTCTAGAGATCATCTAATCCAAGCCCCCTGCTCAAGCAGGGTCACCTAGAGCACGTGGCACAACGTGGCACCCAGGCGGATTTTGAAGAACTCCAGAGAAGGAGCCTGCACCACCCCTCCGGGCAGCCAGCTTTAGTGCTCAGTCCCTAACACTAAAGACGTTCTTCCTCATATGGCACAGGCACTCTTGTGGGCTTTGCTATTAAAGAGTTGGTAACGATTGGTCTACGGTAACGTATTCATTCTCCTGGGCCTTGTTTCCAAGCACTCCACAGTCTGTCACGGCCTGTCCAGCTGCAGAGTCCAACGCCACTTCTGACTGGGCCGCGCCAGGTGCCCGTAAGGAAGTCCACATCAATAATTCAAACTTTCTCCTGGCACCTCTGAGCTTTTCAACCTGCAAGGGCAGCAGCAGGTTGAAAGAGGACAGGAGACGTCACCCAGGCAGAGGCCGGGCTCAGAGACGGCATGACTGGGTACGTGGCTAGAGCCTGAAAAGGACACGGCCATGAAAATGTCATGAAATGTCCAGATACTGAGAACATCATGTGAAGAAGAGCTTGAAACGGTGACCTAAACCCGAGGCCTCTTCATCCTGCAGCCGTGAAGCTTCATTTCAGGCAGCCAAGCGCACGTGGGCCGCGTGGTCTCTTCCTTGTCCCCCTGCCACCACCGACTTCTCTGCCGACAGCAGGAAAGCCACAGCACAGCATGGAGATGGCAGCAAACGGGCCCTGCTCCGTCCTCTCTTGGCCGACATCCCTTAGTCCAACCGCCAGCAGGGAGAAGAAATGTAAACTTTCCAGTTCCATCTTTCCTTATCCCATCTGTTCTAAGATTGGCAAGAGACAAGGGCTGTTAATGATTTGACTGAAACTCTCCAGAATAGTTACAAACAAATAATATCTCTCTCAATGATTCATCATAACTTAATGTTTAACAAGCAAAGAACACTGCTGCAATAAATAACAGAAGGGCCGTAAATATGTAGGGTCACTGCAGCGCGCGCACACACACACACACACACGCAAAGCAATACATGGAACCTAAAATATTTATTTTTGAAAATGTGGAAACAGAGCACTTGGCTGTGATGTAAGTTCAGCATTTGATAAAACAGACAATTTTTTCTTCTGGTAAAAAGTCATTTCACGTGATACACGAGGTATTTTGGCTGAAAACTACCTTCTTGCACTAATCCTATAAAAATTGCATATATCAGTCAAATTTTTCGATCTTTGAATCCCTCAGACTTCTGTATTGGTTATTTTGATATTTATGATTAAAATTTCTCCTTTGAAGGCAACTACTACATAAAATTAACATGAATATTAATATCAAGCATTAATTTGAGACAAACTTTGTGGTAGTTATTAATCAGGAAAAAAAAAAAGATGCTGAACAAGGTACAAACTGTAGTATGTCACAATCCATCTGCCTCTGTAAGACAAACTGGATAGCATCAATAAACCAGTGCGAGAAAGCTGTAGAGCAAAGCTTTTGGTACCTGTGACCTGATGGCATTGAGGGGGTTTGCTTTGGATATGTCTCTAGTATAACCCCTTGGATGAGAGGATGGGACCTCTCAGATCGTTCTTGAATGTCATCTTCAGGTTTTACTCTAAGAAGCTGATAAAAGAGCTAATATTCATGAACTTGTTTCTGTTACAAGTGGCTCAGTATGGCATGACATGGCTTGAATTAGTATCCAGACTATCCCAATTTTCCAAAGCAAACAACAAAATTTAGACTTAATTAGGCTGCAGCAGCCATTTATCTCTAAAATTGTGAAAATGTACCTTAATCATCTGAAGAGTTGCTATGCCTTTAGCACATGAATGTAATGGGTAATTCTTCTTCTGGAGTACCTCTTCACCACGCTTGGTAACATCCTCTACAAAACTCAACCATTAGCACTTAACCTTACATTATTAGATGTTCTGAATTATTCCATCTTATGCCACTGAGATTGCAATCTCTAATCCACATGGTGTCATGTAAACCACAGCACATACGCTTTTGAACTGCACTCTGCAAAAAAATTGTTTATGATATGTGGCTTCTTCAGTTCAAAACACCCTTTATAAGAGAATATAACATGTACATAATTCTGATTAGGTGAAAAATGAGATATGTATGAATAAAAATAGAAACAAATAAAAAAGTTTGATTAGTTCTAGGGCTTTTTTTTAGTTATACCTGAGAATTGTTTAGAAGAGTTCTATTAGTGCTGAGGTCTTCACATTAATCTAAGAAAACATTTTCTTTCAAGTACCAACAAGAACTCTATGAAATAAACTTGTACTAAAAATAACAAGGAACCTCATCCTTTAAACTCCTTCACCACAAAGGTGGTTTCATATAACTTCCACAACAAATGTCATGTAAAGTCCTAGATTTCCTACTGGCTAAATTTCCTACATCATCATTTAATATCTTCTGGATCCTGAATGACCTGAATGCCTATTTCCTTATAATAACTGCACAGAAATTGAAAGCACTAAAAACACTTTTCAAGAGTTCAGACCTTTGATTTAGACTCCCAGTGGGAATCCATAAATTCCTGTGGCTTTTCTTGGAAGTTCTATGAAATGACCTTTATATTATACAAAAAGAGCAACTAAGATACATGCTGCCTGTTTCAGTAAGGTACTTGGGGTGGGCTTAGGCAAAAGTAAAAGAGGATTTCCACTCTTTGGGTATTTGTCTAGGTTCTTCCTCCTTGATTCAAACATGCATATGCACATTATTCTTCTACTTCACAATAATTCCATTTTTTTCAATATTTTTATTAGCAACAACGTATGTATCCATATTGGCATTTAACATCTACCGTCATATGAAATAAAGGAACACAGTGCAATGTATTGCACTGCAGTAAGCACATTAAAATTATAAGTGCTGTTCTTGGCTTGAGGTCTTGTTTTTGCTTTGTTTTTAAGAACCTTGCCTTTGGGAGAGTGCAAAACTGTAGTTACAGAGATTAGGAACACGGAAATCACTTTCTGTTTAAAGTCATTTTTATTCGAAGTGTGCTATACTTTTCCTTTTAATTTCCTCCACAAGAGGGAAGTTCCTCTCCTGCTTGCACCACTCACTCATAGGTCCTCTGTAAGGTCTCTAATGTTCAAATAACACCAGCAAAAACAATAATAAAGAAGGTAAGTGCCCAGAGTCTGCAGAAGGAACAGTGAGAGGGCAGGAAATACCCTGACCAGCCCAGCCCAGGCTCTCTCCAGCCATTCAGCGCTTAGGTACCTAGACCTGCTGCTTCCCAGGAAAACGGCTGGACAAGCACTGCTTCCCAGGAAAAGGGAACAGCTGGACAACCACTGCTTCCCAGGAAAACAGCTGGACAAGCACTGCTTCCCAGGAAAAGGGAACAGCTGGACAGCAGCCCTGCACAGGCCACATCCCTGTACCACCCAGGTCACCAGAACCCTCCATCATCAGTTATCTAGAAAGCAGAGACAACTGCCTACGTGGGCTCATGCAAGTGTTATCACTTTTCTAATTCACTTTTCTAATTCATATTAATGGATATTCTTCTAATATCTTTCTCAGCATACAGGTTTATTAGTTGCTTTTTGGTTTTGTTTGTTTTTTTTTAGTGTGGTTCTGCTTCATGCTTTTTACTCCACAGTTACCTCTGGAATAGCACACCATTACTGCTCTTGAAGTGCATAAAATTGCCTTTAATATCTGCAGTTAGAGTGCCTAGGCAAAATACATGCTTATAAAAACCTAAAAAGTTGGCTTTTTTGTTTATTTGTTTCTCTAGGTATGCTTTTATTCAATTTGTGCATTATGCTCACTACTGTTTATTCTGTTCATCAATTAAGGAACCTGGTTAAAGTCGCACAAATTGGATTTTGTCCATAACTTCTTTAAAAATATATTTTCTTTAGCTAGACTAAAAGGTCTAGCAAAGCAAGTTCAATGACAAGAAGTTATCTTGGAAAAAGCTATTTTTAAGCATGTTTTACAGATTAGAAAAAGTTTTCAATATGTACTTGTGAGCACTGGGACTGGAAGCTTTGTTCTAAAAAATCAAGCTCAGTAACGTGCTGCAGGCTATTTACTGCACTTCGCATTAGGGAACAGGAACATCCCAAGTGACCCTCTCAAATCTCAGTTATGCAATGCAGCATTCATTTGAACACTATCAATAAACTGAATTAAGGCTTAAGTTCAGGCTTTTTTTTTTTTTTTTTTTTTTTGCAAACAATTCACAAATGAACGAGATAGACATAGTTTTTGCTGTACAAAGTTCACTCAGAAGTGGATCTGAAAAAGATCCAAAATATGAATTCAGAGACAAGGACAAAGCCTATCAAGAGTCATAGTTTGGTGAAAATCTAGTCGCTTGGATTTGACCAAATAAGCTATTTTTCATATGTTCATGTTGCAGGTTCTCCGTCACCACCAATCCAAACTGTCACTATTACTAAGGAGAAAGGAGGAGTAGAAGAGTCCTGTCAACTCCCAAGCTAAGTGTCCAAGAACCAAAGAAACACCTGCCGAATGAACACGCTACCTCTTAAGTGCACAATATATACAATAAAAGTCTGAACTATATCATCTTGTAAATCAGTGACTGAAACTTAGCGCAGGACATTTCCCATACAAAAGAGCTATATCTAGTTAATGGAAGAGAAAATGAAAACTCTGAAGGAAAGGAAAAAATGTCTATGACCATAGATTAAATAAATAAATAAATAAATAAAATTCAAGTTTATGAAGAGATGCCTTATCAATAATGAATGATTATTTTAAAAATGACAAGCAAAACATGCTATTTTAAGGTTCCAAGTTTAAATAAAAATCCTTCTGCAAATAAGAAGCACGGTAGCTAAATTTCTGCTGGGCTATGGACAGGCAGTGAAGCCACCAGGGCAGATGATATCTAATCTTTAGCTGTGGACAACTCTCAGTCTAATAGATAATTTGTGATTTCCATCGACACTGCACTGCGCAGTTAATGCCAAGCCTCTGTTTTGAGCTAGGTCTAACAGAAGGAAAAATAATGAGCTTCAGTGTGCTGCCATCCAAGCAGGAAAATAAACTGCAAAGCACAGAATCAATCTTAAGAAATGAAGAAGTTCCAGAATAGGACGAGAGAAATGAACAAATCCCAAAGACAGGGCTTATCTGGGATTCCCTGCAGGATGTGGCGAGGGGGGCAGGAAGGGCAAAGGAAGAACAAACTTGGATAACAGGGGAAGCCCGAGTTTCCTGCATGTCTGACCACTTAAATTACACAACAAATACATGAAATGGCAACTTGTAGCTTAGCATAATATAAAGATCATCAATAATATTCACAGTAATAAATATTACCCAAGTGTGAGATAAGGATGATTATTCCAAATGTTGTATTTGTTATCTTAGAGATAGCATCTCCTAGAAAAGAACCAATGGACCCAATTCAGGTTATGATATGGAGATACAGGTGTGCCCAATTTCGGCATTCTTTCCCTAATAACCACAGCACATTTTGCTACAACCTTGTGAATTGGTGTCTTCTGGGAATTGCTGATTATGTAGACAATATCCAGACATAGTGAGTAATATTTGTTTCAAAAATTTGCTATTTGCAAAAAAAGGGATTTTCCGTTATAAGTTTCCATAGATTGGGCTTTGTCATGACATTTTTCAAATTTCAAATAAAAGAGAAATTAAAGTTCAGGCACACATTTTATTCAAATTCAAGTTTTAAAATATGGATAAAACAGAATGAATATTCATTATACTTTCACCCAAAAAGTCATGTCATAATCAGGGTTATATTGGGTTACTATCTCCACTGGGTCTACACAAGTTAGCTTTCAGTACATCTATATGTAGGCAACAAATCTATACTAGCCAATAGTGTTACTCAATCCTGACATTTTGTAAAGCCCATCTCAAACACACTAAAATTCATCTCATGACACCAATGTGAAACACGTGCTTTCAGCTTTGTACCTAGTAGGGGTTTTGGATTGATGCAGACGATGTTCATGTGCCCCTTTCCTACTGGATAATGGTGCAAACTAAATCCCATGCTCTTAACGCTCTCCTTAAAGCACTGTACACCTAGATGCTGTGCCAGGCCTCTCTTTGGTGGGCACCAGCAAGCAAGCTCCATTCCTCACAAGCATCCTACTCTTCAGCTCCAACACACATTTTAAATCTCCTTTTTTTTTTCTTTTTTTTTTCAATAAAAAATGTCCTGCCTTATTGGCTCTGCTTCTTTGCTATGGAGCTTGGTTCTATTCTCTTCTTGTAATGGGAATTACATGCTTAAAAGAGACCTCATTACTTTTTTTTTTTTTTTTCTGGCTGTATCACAAAGGGAAATCAGGGGTTCTTTTCTAAATGAGGTCCTGTCTGCAGGTTTGCATAGCTCTACCTGTCATGTTGGTGTAAGAGACTTCTGGCACAACACCAGTTTCAAGTCTGTGCAATAATAAATGCGCCACAATTAGGTGCTTTTACAGGAATTTTAATCCATAATATTAAAGCTGATTGCAGATTTGATTTTATTCTTTGAACATCAGAAGAGTATCCAATAACCAACAAATATATAATGACAAATTTCACATATATTGTTATATTCAACAATTCAGAATACAATACTTGCTTGAGTCATTCTAGAGAACCTCTTATTTTTTCTGATCATTTATCCTAAAAGACAGAACAAATTACACCCTGCTGAGCGCTATCACGATGGAATTTAACAGAGAATTATACTAGCAGAGTATTTCTTCACTAATAGTTAGCAGTTTATACTCGTACGTACAGTCCCACACAGACACTCCTTTCTATCCCACTGCACAACATCCTGGGATGAAAGTCACATAATCTTCCGGGTATAAAGACTGCTACATACAGGGGAATACTTCGAATTACTCAAAAGACAAAAGCATTTTGGGGTGCATAATTACATAATCCAAAGATTGCTTTGGAGAGACTTTTCCTCCCATGAGAGTAGGTCTTGCTAATTGAAAGGCCATTGCTTAAGTAAATTATAAACATATAATGATAAAATGGAAAAAGAAAACTGCAGAAAGAAAACTATCTCAGGAAAGATGAAGTTTCAGTCTCATTAATAGCTTTATAGATGGTCAATTCTACTTCATCCAAACACATGCTTTTTATCTGTCTTTTACATATAAGAAAAAAAAGGAGTGTAGTTTGTTTGTGGCTTTTGTCTGGTACCAAGTGTGGCCATAATCAAACGTTAGGGACAAAGCTGCAGCTGTGATGCAAGTGCAGACGTCCAGCCTGCCCAATGGCCACAGCTGTGGTGCAGTATGAGGGTTGTGCCACCAAGCACAGCCAACATCCCTTGTCATTCCCTCCCTGGTGCTCACAGAGCTTCCCAGCTCGTCCGCACAGCTGGAACAACGAACTGCATTCGCAAAGGGGGTGATTGAACTTCCAGCAAGCTGCACAACCCCAAAGGCTGCAAACGCTCTTCAGATGGAAACTCCAGATAGCTGTGGAGATCCTGAGCAGCTCTGCTAGGCTTAGACCCGCTGGTAGGCATTATCTGTATGCTTAAATGAAGAAATGGTCATTTGCACACTGTTTTGCACACTGTTAAGACAGGAGACGTTATGTCTACATGTGGTTTAAAATAAAGAACACAAACTAGTCATGCACATGCTGGATCATGGGCAGCTGGGGTATAAGATGAGCAGTTCCCAGTGTCTTATTTGGTCTGGATGGAGACACTGCTGAAAGGAGGGTCCTCCTTGCAAGGGAGGTTCCTTCCACCTCCAGCCAGGAACCCCGACAGCCCTGCTTGAGAGACGGGATTCCCTAGAGAAGTGTTACAGCCTACCAGTATCTGTATAGTGAAAACAAGGAAAAAAGGCTACGTCTCATAAGCATCTGTACAGTGGTTTCCCGTGGTTATACACCTATTAATAGAGAAAAAAAAAAAAAAAAAACTAACAACTACTAGTAATCTCTTAGGTTACATATGCAATTTTGTGTGAATTCAGATGCAGACATAGACACAAATGCTTTGTTCCCTCCTGCAAATCAGGAAACTGTCCATTTGGCCCTCACATCCCTTTCACTCTAGACAATTTTGACCACATAAAATCGTATTGGATTCTAGTAACTTTACATAAAAGCTTACAGTTAAAGGTGCAAAGCAATTATTCAAGAGTGAATCCTTTAACATTAACCAATTCCCATATCTGCTCTCACATCATATTTCTACAAGAAGGACACAACATAATCAGTGTGCTCTCAACTCCTAAAAACAAACAAGTGAAAAAAATACAAAATCTTTTTCTAAGCTAAATAAAAAGACAAAATAATTATTTAAATACATCTGCATTTCTTTCATTATTTGAGCTGCCCTAAAGTAAGAAAAAGATACAAAAGAAAAGACTGCAGATAATATTCCTTGGGAAAAGCTCAATCAAATTTTGAATGGGTAGAGCATAATTGTTGCTTAAGGCACTGCTATAGGTTATTGTTTTAAAGGCAGCAGTTATGGATCCCAGCAGATATCAACTTCTGCGATTTGCTGATACTGAAAACTCCAAGGAAATGAATTACAGAGTTTGCAATTGCATTTTGGGACTGCCTTATGCGGTCTATGCACCGCACCAGGGGATATAAGAAATGTTATAACACAGACATATGAGAACGGGTGTTGCAGAAATCTAGCAAAAGCAGTTCTAACATTACAATTAAATTTTCATGAGTAAAGATTCTGAGTCAGCTCCTCGTGGCTGAAATTACTGCACAGGAGCTGGAAATCTACTGGGTTGTTTTCAACAGCAGCAGGTCCAGATGCAGCCGCTAACACCGCGGTTACTCAGAAACCAGAACTCACACGGATATTCCAAGGACAACAAAAACCCTCCATCCTCACTGCAAGCTCCAGGACCTGAATTCAAGCAGAAAATTCTCAAAAATGCCCAATGCTTTTTCCCACTTGTCTCTTTGCTTTGGTATGTTTTGTCTATGTTTGGGATGCTTTTGGTATGTTTGGCGTTCTGTTTCTGTATGTCATCTGAAGTCATAAATTACTGCAAGAAAGACTGTTTTCTGAATTTCATATCCATCTGGATAAGAAGGAGAAGCATTAAGTGTTCTTACTTAGAGAGGGATGTACAGCAGGGACCACGATTTTAAATACTTAGTACCAAGAATATCCTTGTGCATAACTGATTCTCTTTGATTTTCAGTAGTAAAGGGAAAAAAGGTCTATATGATAGGGTTAGGTCTGTATTTGTTTTGAAATTCTTGAAAACAGCTTCCCCTCTTTTTTCAACCTGATCTATATCCTGTGCATGCTTACAGAAAATCTTTTTTCCTAAATGATTTGTCGGAACCACGTTTCTCTGTGCAGGCCTTTGTTGTCTTTCAGTGTTTTTCTATGCCTTTCAGCGGGTTAGTGTAAACACCAGCAAGGACTGCAGCACTTACAGCACTTTGTTCAGCTTTGCAGATTTAACAAGCCCCCAGTGCTAAAGATTACCCTTGTTTCCGTTCCCAGCTATGCTCACACTTTTGTGTAGAGCTGAAAACACAGAAATGAAGCCCACACGCAGAGCAGCTACCGTGCAATTGCTCCACCTGCTTTGGAAAACAGGTTCCAAAATCTTCTAGGTACTATCAAGCATTTTTTTGCATTTTCTTCTTTTTGGAAGAAATTACAAGACTGACTGAGTTCAACACTCACCACTGCCTTAGATAATTAGTTAATCAAATGCATTAAGAACTTTATTCAACAGGTAACATAGGAAAAATAATCTTCTGTATATTTGCGTGAAACTGCTGGGCAATCATGTCTTTCAAAATGCAAATTTTGAAAATTAATGAGGAATTTTGGAGACAATCATCCTCTTAATTACTCCGAATACATTGAAACATCCCACCTGCAGTGGGCTTTTATACTGCAGGGTACCTCAAGGAAAAGATCATCATTAGGACCTTCTTGAGTCATTCACGGCTGCATAAAAGCCCCAACTGATTTTGACTGTTTTTGACTGAAACAATATGCAGTTAAAAGCTAAGAATAGCTATTTCCTGACTTCATTTAGGCCAATTGTGCCAGGTTCAACAGTGTCAAGCAATGCAAGGTCTACTGCCTTGCATAAACCCATTTGAGAGGGACAGAAGGCAGAAGGGAGGGTGATATACGGCACGGCATAAAGTAGTTCTGAAACCAGATTGGAGAAAAAAAAGAGTTTGAATGCATATTATGGGCACTAGGATTGTTTTATGTGGCTACATTCATTTTTAAGGTGACATTTCACAGACATGAATTCAAGTCAAGATTCCAGAAATGGTCATTAATTTTCTCAGGACAGTTTGGGTGTTTTTGGTAGCTTTTCCAGACAAGTGACATTCCTTAAACCTGACTGAAGTGCACACTAATTGACTAAGCTGTCAGTGAAAACTACCATTAGATATAACCTGACAGCAGCTGTATCCAGTTCAGTAGGGACATAACGCTATTCACATATGGAGAAACAAACAACTGGATATCATGAAAGGTGGGAAACCACTGCAGTTAGTTCTGATGAGAACCACAGCATGATTCTGAGGCCTGGAAAGGCATGACCAAAAAAAAAGGCTGAAAGAATTATTTAGTTTTAGTAAGAGATGATTTAGGTTGGGATGTGTTTTGAGCCTAAAGAAAAGGCAGGGAATAATTTAATCAGGGAATAATCATATCCCTCTAATCAGGGAATAATTGTATCTGTTAATCATGCCTGCAGACTGAGTACGATGCATCAAAACCGAAGCCATATTGTTCTGTATTGACTAAAAGTGGAGAATAAATGTACGTTGCTCTGTTTCAGATCTGTATCACATTCCTGCTCATGTCATCTTGAAAAAGGTTTTTATATCATCACCTACTACAATGCACTGCCGTTAACATTGGAGGCTGGGGTTCCTTCCCCTACCTTCCTTCTCGTGTAATTAAGGTGAATTTAACTGCATTCTATTCATCCATGAATCTACAGAAACAGATTATCTGTTACAACACAAGACAATTTCCCTCACGCTATATACCAACTAAATGCATGGATAACACCTTCATGCGTATTACAAGGGTTTCAATAGGTTAGAGCATGGCCACATACATTTGGTTTGGCCATTAACATAATGAATATCTATGTTATGTTATAAGTTATCGTAATGAAACGTCTAAACATTTCTGTGCTGATGTTTTCTGTGCTTATGTTCCTAATCAGTTCAAATCTTGATTTCTTATTTTTTTTTTAATCTGTCTGAAAACAGCAAACAAATAGAAATAAAATGTTTGAATGGGAGGACATGGTTAAGCAAGTCTCACAAACACGTTCTCAGGTAAAATTGGTGAAATGTCTCAACACCTTCAGACACAAGGCCCTGGTACACCCTTACTATAAAACATACATTTCCACAGTAGAATATGAGGCAGAAATATTAAGGAAAAAGAAAAAAAAAAGAAAAAAAACAGGTAGGGGGACTATCTGCTAGTCAAATGCTTGCCCAGATGAACTTAGAGAAAAAGAAAACAAATCACTATCGCAGAAAAGAGTCTGATAAAGTAAGAAATGTAAAACCTGTGAACAATTGTAGAAAGGAGCAAAAAGAAACCTGTAAAAAAAAGCCCTGTTACCTGCAGGGAGAAGAGAGGAAGGGCAACTTCATCAAACACTGAGAATACAGGAAAAACTAAAACAAGTCAGGGCAGCCTGTGAGGACAGGGAGAGACGTATCAGCTTCCAGTCTGGGTAAATGATTAAGAATATGTTAACGTACACACTGAAACTGAAACATCCATAACTATGACTGCAATACAGAAAATCAGAGCTAAGAGAACTTGCCAGGGGATTGGAATACTGAACTATCGCCACTAAGCTCACCTCTCCAAACTTCAAAATGCTTCTAAGGTTTCCATTGGTGTTTCCCAGCTCTTATGCAGGTTGCTACAGCAATATATACATCACATTTGATTTTAATAGCTCTTTGCCTTGTTTGCAAAATGAGTTCCAGATACATGATTATTTTTTCTTTATCCTTGACTGAGTCCACATCCTGAGAAGTCTTTATACTGAGTAGGCAAACAAAAAAGCATTAGAATGCCAAGGTTTTGTGCTATTTGAATAACACTCCATGCAAGAGGGAGCACAGAAATTTTATGTCATCCTTATTATTAAGCTAAACAGAGAGGCAATGAAAAACATAAACCCTTCTGGCTGCCATATAATAAAATTCAAACCTATTAAGATTCAACTTTTCATTACATTCACCAAATTTAATCGAAGTCAGTGCTGGAACTCAGCACTTCTCAAAAGCTCAAGCAAGTCCATCGCAGTTTCTCCAGCCATATTTTTTCAACTCAAATTTTATCTATTTTGAACCCATCAGCATTCAGGCATCATAAACTGTTATTTTCACATATGCTATTTTGTAAGTTTAAATAGTCATTCCTGCTGTTTAAAATATATATATATATCTCAAAGCTAAAGCTTAGACATTAGCCTTCGTCATTTAAAAAGCATTCTCTTCTTCCCTAGCCAACAACACTTAAATAAAAGCGTCACGAGTTGAAGTGTTTTATTTCATGCTCTACCTGAGGGCATTTTGAGTGCGTTTTTTTGTGAAAAGGTGCTGGAACTTTGTGCGCTGCCTTCGTGAGGAACCTGCAGCCATCACATCGCTGCTCCTTGGCATCTGCCACAAATCCAGCAGATTCCCAGCGTGCAGGGTCACACGATATGGACCATAGAGTGTGCACGTGCCATATAGTGGGTACGTACCATGTAGCGTGTACGTACCATGTAGTGGGTACGTCCAGCAAAGCAGCATCGCACCCGTGGTTTTGTACCATCTCTACTGCTGCAGTGATGACAAATAAATAAAAAAATAGAAAAAAAAGTTCTGCAAACAAATAATTCTTCTGCTACTTTTATGAAGCCAAAATATAATGTTTTGTAATATCATCAACCTACACTTTAAAGAAGTTGTATATTAAGGATATTGATGGCATTTAAATAAGGATTTGTATACAATATGATTTTCTTGATGACATCTTCCATTGCAAGTTAGGGATATTCTGAATTAGGCCTTCTTGCTCATTAAAAATAGGCAGTTAAGACCACCCAATCTTGCTGAACATCCAAAACAAGGCAAAAGAAAAAAATCTGGTAATAAAGAGATGTCTTTTGTAATACACATTGGTGATGAGGATGTACAGTAAAGGCACATACATGTATTAAAGAAAGCGGGGGGGCGTGGGAGGGTTGGATTCTCAAGAAGAAACACCAACATCTTTTCCTGACAGCTAAAGCTTCTGGGGGCTAAAAGGAAGAAAATGATGTGGGTTTTTGTCTGTTTCTTTATTCTTGCTTTTGGAGGAGGCGGATCTTGTGTCAATATTTTCAGCAGATGACACTTCAAATCCCTACAGGCTTCCATTCTCTTGAGTACCAAGGTGCTGCTCTTAAATAAAGGTATTTTTTCAGAATAGAAGCGTATTTAAAGTACTTGCTGAAGATCACACCAGAAAGCTGGGGCTGACAATAACTAAGATTTCCCAGTTCTGTGCTTTAATCACCAGAACATTTTTTCTCTCCTCAAATATCTCCCAAAAGTCCACCTTGTAAATAATGTAGGGACAAATGCTGTAAGTCAAAGAAATTCCTAACTACAGCATGTGTTTGACAGGATACCTTGAGGATGCTCGTTCATCTACAAACAAATTTAATCTAGAAGCTAATGAACTCTTTTGTTTCATCCAAGTATCCAAATAGATGTTTGAAATTTGTCCATGAGGTGGATCTAGATCGCAGAACATGACACACAGAGCACTGCAGAAAGCAGCTGGAGCTAAGGGAACACGAGCACTGCAGGAACCCCCTGAAGCTCTGCGCGTTACCGGGAGCAGAGACCATGACCAGCCTCCAGACACAGCCGGGGCCTCGGCTGGTACAACTCATCTCACCTAATGCAGAGCTCAAACCTGACCGTGCAGACCTGAGCTGTGGTCCGCTCCAACACCAGGAGCTCAGGAGGAAGGTCCACGCGTCCGCCCCAGGCAAACCCACCGATGTGTCCAGGAAGGGATCTGACACCGAGGCACCTAGACCAGGATGGGCAGAAAGAGCAGCTTGGTGCTCCCCTGCCAAAATGAGAACAGACATAAACCCGGGTTATTAAGACTTCATTACTTCTCTGGATTCCATCCACATGAAATAATGCTTCAGCGACACGTCACCGCTTCCTCTTGATGTGCCTGGATGCCACTTCCAGCTACTCCAGGCACCTGCTTTACAGGAATGCCAAGTTCAAGTCCATGCAGAATTCGTTTCCCGTATTCAAACTTAAGCCAGCCCAGATGCCCTTCCTTTATCTCTCTGTTTCTTTCACAGGTTGAAGAGGTCCTTACTTGCAAGTGAGAAACAGTAGGAAAAAATTGAGTAGTGAATATTTATTTTACACTTTAGCTGTCTCAGGCTCTCTAAGAACATTGAAAGCAGCAAGAAGCGCCGTGCTGTAAGTGCCAAGCAAACAGCAAGAGACATTAACACGTCTCCCAGACCCGAGCAGGCACAGGTACGTCCTGCTCTGAAACGATCTGCAATCAGGTAAGCACCATCCTGCAAGTAACAGTAGCAGAGAAGCTAATATTTTAAGCGCTACCAAGAAATATATGCCTGTCCACACTTAGTCATGTTGCACAAAAAAAACACCTCTAGGACAACCAGTTCTTTTTTTTTCTGTCCTACAGCAAAATCTAAAAGATGTCCAGAGACCTCTTCAAAAATCACAAGGCCTTAGGTGTGGCTTCAGCTAGTTGTTGCTGAATGGGGATTAGTATCATAATATTAAATTCTATTTCATTTTTATGCAAAACACATATGCTAGACTGTCTCAAGAAAGAATGCTTAGAGAAGCACTGACAAGCGCTACGTTTATGGTAGTATGGATTTCTATAGCCTTTTCTATCCTTTTTTTTAGAAAGTCCAAAAACATTTCATACAGACCACTTTGGCATTCTGTTATCTTCTTCAATCAGTTTATAGATCTCTTCTGAGAATGTGTTTTTTTTTGTAATCAATTAACCATAATCTTTCCAATTTCAAAAAAGTTATGTTTCTCTCTGTAATGTTTAAAAATGCATTTTACTCGGTTATGCTTTTGGGGACAGATTGTACGAGAAAATGTAAGAAAATAGACTTGGCTGAGCAAAATGAAATTATTATCACATATTTAATGTAAGGAATAAATAAAATGAATGTACCCTGTACATCTAAAATTAAACAAAGATATTTGATTTAGCCACCCAACAGTCTCTTGCAGGCAGTGAAAACAGTCAGTTCTCAATGTCCCAATGTCCCAACAAGTAGGAAAGCTGAGGATTGGCTCCCACATAGCTCAAGAAAGCTTTGCAAAAGAATCACCGTTGCACAACAAATCCAAGCCCATGGGTAAAGAGTATGTGGACAGAAGGAACATAGAGATTTTGGTAACATACACAGAATGCTTTAGAAGTGGGCAATACTGCAAAATCACCTTCTTAGTCATTACTACTCAGAGGAAATGATCAGGCCTCCCGAAGAGGATGCTTGGATTGTCAGCTGTGTAAATAACCTAGTAAACATAAGAAGTGAATCAGAGAAACATAAAGATTTAAAATCATTAAACTTCAATACCAATAAAAGTTGCAAAAATTCTATTTGGCATCAAATATGAAACTCTAGATTGATATTCATCCCTAGTGGTCAAATAGGCAGACAAATTCCTCTCAGAATGAGAATGTTTGTGTTGCAATGGCTAAAAAAGGCTTGAAAACAGGCTGATACAACATTTGCAAGGCTGCAAAACTGTGCATTAGAGGATTGAGAAGTTTATAGACTTAAAATCTTTGCATTGCTCATCATCTTTCATTAGCAAGATAGTAAAATCCATAGCAATTTAAATCAAGGCTATAACTTTACACAACCTGTCCTTCTGGGAGCAGTGGAAATACATCGCTAAGTAGGTAAAAAGATAAGTTACCAGCTTCTTCCGTCAGTGACGCAAAATCCAGTGCATTTCACAAAAGGCTCCAAGAGCGCTTGACAAAATTCCCTCCTTTCCGGTGGAGAAGTTTGGAAGACTTGTGCTACAGCAGCACTGAACATGGTTTCTCAGTCCCATTAGCTGGATTATGACCATAAATGCAGTTCTGCTGTGAGTTGTGTCAGCCTGCAATTGAATGGTTCAAGTAAAGAGGCCTAGAAATGACATGAGCAAGGAGATGTAGCATGAGGAGAAAAAGGGGGTAGTGAGTGTTTTCCCTTGGGGGGGCAGCTACAGGGTTTTATTAGAGCAGATCCAAACAGTTTACTTCATCGGACTGATCCTCCCCATTTATCTGCTGTATGACACGTCGAGCTATGGGTCTGTGTCATTCAACCCAGAAACCACCCAACATCGTCTTAGAGAACAGTGAACATTATTACTGTATTCTAACAAAATCCAGTCTATAAATTTGGTGGCACTTAGCTAGAAATGATGTGGGCTTTTCAATACTTTTTCTCTTGGCAGAAAGTATCCTCTTTTTCCTTTTTAATTCATTCACTGAGACAGAAAACTAGGTGACACAGTCATTTTGCAGCTCTTTCAATTACAGAGTGTTTTCACAAACTTCTGAAAGGCTGGAAAAACTCTAGAATTTCTTTTATGCATATACCTATTATGTGAAAACATCATTAAATGTTTTTGGCGCCTTTTTTAAGTAATACTGGCTTGTAGCTTTCTTGGTAATGACATGCTGTTTGTTACGGTGAGTCTGAGATAGGTGCAGGAGTTTTTCATATGTAATCCTCTGGTTGTGCAGACATAGACAGGACTAATATCTGGATAGTCAATAAATAATTTCATTTATATGATACAGCAGTGCTCTCTTCTAAAAAACTGGTGGTTTAAACTTAATATTTATGAGTTTATTACAAGTTAGCTCTAGTACTTAAATCTCTACAATATGTAAACCATGGACCACATACAGATCAGAAATGATGATAATAATAATTGGAACAAATATCAAACAAAGATAGAAAGAGGGCAAACTTGGGGAAGTAACAGGATTCATGAGGTTGCAGTCTAGACAGAGCTTGTGTGATTTGGAGGAACCCCATGACAAGAGTCACAGAAGCTCCAGGCACGTTGGTTTCCCCATGGTGCACGTTACTTCTGCCCCAAACCTTTTACCAACATGACTTATCAACAGACCATTCCCACCAAAGGCTAAAATCCTAAGGGTAGATGCTTCCAGAAAAGAGCCTTTGGGAAGGGCTGTTTGCATGCTGTGGGGTATCCGATGGATATTGTGGGGTACCCATTACCTGCACTGCCAGATTGCAGATGTGAGAAGTCACACAGGAGCTTCCACCCAATGCTCCATCAGCAGGAATCAAATCCATAACTGCACATTTGAGGAAAACGCTGCTGAGCTATTAACACTGTACAGAAACTACTGATATTATCGCTGTGTATATTTAGCATACTTCAGCTTTAGAAGAAAATCATAAGAAATCATCTGAACTGGTTTCAATTTTTCAACATTCTAAGATGTTTTATATGTCATTCCCCAAGTTCACATCAGTTTTCTCTCTACAGCGATAATATCAATAGAAAATAAATCAACCTTAATTAGTTCTAGACTGGAAATATTTGAAATATCCCTACCCTTCCTTCTCTAGAGATGTTATGTTAACATTACCTTCAGATAACCGTATTCTCCTCACAACGGTCTGATCCTCTTGACTCCATCTCATCCTAAAAGAATCTCATTTCTGGTGCTGTCTCACATTGCTGGTAATAGCCTGCTCCATTTCCAATGCTTTTTCTTCTCAATTACAACTTAAATTTTCTGACATTGAAAAGATGCAGGAAAAGTGGGAATTATCAAAACAACCAATAGGAAAAATCTATTTAAAAGGTTGCGATATTTGCCATGCTTTTAATCAGTTTAATTTAATCTCTCCCCTGTGGTCAATTCACCAAGAAAAAAGTAATTAAAAACTTATCTCCATTTTATAAGCAGTGGGAAAGAGCACTTCCCACTCTTCATCAGCAGTCAGTATGGTCAATACTAATTAAAAGGGAGCAAAAATAGCCAATATTCCGCTGAGATTCAAAGTTCGGTTTTGCTTTGTTTTCATGAGGAAGAAAATTATGTTTATTCCCATGTGCAGAGTATTCTGAAGCATCCTCTTCCCAAGAAGCAATGCAGGTTTGCTCCACACTTCAAAGAAACCACTCTAAATACTCTTCAGGAAAAAAAATACTGTATATACAAAATAGAGAAAAGACATCCTCCATGAATCAATAGTACATACGGACCCCCGAGCAACAGGTCATCCAGCCTGGTAAATTTTAAAACTGCTCAGACAAATATATGTATCTATCAGTGTTGCTTTCTTAAAAACAAAATAAGACAAAAACACTAAATGAACATAAAAGCTACAGCTATGCTTCCCTCCAGGAAAATAGACTTCCAGACACATAAAACAACATAGCCTTTGAAAAGCCAATGCTTAATTCATTTCCTCTCTCCCTGCAGACTGCCCCTTTTTCTACAGAAAAGGGAAAGCAATAAAAATGTGCAGGGCTGCCTCAGAAGCTGTAATCACGGGGAGCTGTGGATCTTCTCTTCATGGGATGGAAATCGTCTTCTGTGCTGGGCAACATGCACAGACACAGCAACACATCTGAAAACCCTCTCAATATTGCATTCAACGTTCCAGTAAAACACACTAAACCTGGGAAATCACAGGTAAATCACAGAAAAACTGTTGCAAAAATTTTCAGCTCCAGAGACTTTTTTGCCTACTTTTGTGGTCCATCTAAATAGCTGTTGAGCACTCTCTCTCAAAGCAAATATATAAGCTATTTCAGCTATCAGACCCTTTTTCTAGAATTTTTTACTACTGTTAAGTATGATATATAAATTTCTAAATGTCCTGCTTTGTTTTCAGCATTAGTTTTTCCACAGTTTTATTCCCTGGTTATCATTAGCCTGCTCTTCTCTCCCCTATCATAACTCTGCCCATTAAAGGCTTCTTCCTTTTATTTTCCATGTTTAGCTCCCTACCTGTTTCTATAACATTGTTCCTCCTCTCTTTCCCCATCCCAGCTCACACTCACACCTATCTAGAGCATTCTCTTGGGCCAGCATCTCAAATGCATAGGTCCAAAGATATATTTTGAATTGTTAGCCTTTTCTTCCTGTGCACATATATTAAAGAAATCCCTGGAAGACACCCAAGCCTCTGTAACACTCAGGGTTTCATGACAAATAGATGACCACATAAGTCTCTGTTGACACTTCTGCAGTTATACTTTTTCTCGCTTCCATATTCCACTGTTTCTCCTTGCTCTTTCCTTCTCCCCCTCTTCCTCGCTTGACTTAAGAAACCCCTTGCACATTTTTTCCGTGCTGCACATTGCAGCTTCCTCACAGTGCTGCTGTTGTGGATGGGCTGCAGCTCCGGGAGATGCCAGGTTGGACCTCAGCTCCACACTCTGCCGTGGACCTGCTGCATGAACACAGCCTTGCTTCACCTCGATGCTTCTCCACCCAATGGGACCTGTGCTGCTAATATTCCACTGAAAAATGCTGACCAAGTTTCTCATTTGACATATTCATAGTCCACTTATTTTACACTTCTCTATTCCCATAAATGGTTTCCCTTTTCTCTTTAATTAAAAAAAAATATATTTTTTTTTCATCTGTAATTACAAAGTCTGTAAAAGTTCCGTAACTGAAAGTCATCTTCAGCACACAAATATAACAAAGCCAAAATTCTGGGCTCTTTTTCCAGTGCTTTCTCTGAAGTATTAGCTCAAGCACAACTTCCCTAAATAAAGCTCTTAATTCCTTCCCTGCCTCACCCCTGAGCCCATTCTGCTATCCATCAATCCATGTTGTAAGACCATAGATCCCATAAAATAACATATTCCCTGTCACTCATGAATATAAATCCAAGGATCATTTTTTGACCTCCACCCATTCTAAATGGCAGGATACGTCTATATCTTGCTGAGTTTGTTTGTTTAGGTATTTTGGGGTTTTTTGTGTGTGTTTCTGTGAGAGGGTATGTAAGTTTGGGGGTTTGTTGGGGTTTTCTTTGGTTTTGTTTGTTTGTTTGTTTGGCATAAGATTAATATCTTTCCTATGCCTCTGCTCAGATAAAATACTTAATTATTTACATTCTGAATTCAAATATTACTGGTAAACCTATAAGAGCAAAAATTGATGCAACATAATCAAGATTTCCAGACACTTGTAGAATTTCTTACACTAACATATCTAAGTGGTAAAGACCCATTCCACTTTCCTACTCATTTCAAATCATAAATTACTGTCCGCAGAAAAATTAATCTCCTTTTCTTTCCTTTGTTCTTACAAATCACACAGGAAACTAAGTCTTATATGAGACAGATTTAAAAAGCTTTTTAAAATTGCAATGTTTAAAAAATATTTTTAAGAAGACAGAGCTAATAATCTAAAACAGATTGTAGGGGGCAGAAAAAAATTAAGAGTATAAAAATAGCTAGAAATGGCCTGTGCCCTGAGCCCTAAAATGCTGTTGAAAGCATTGATTCTTACACTTGCTATTTTGATTTTAGAGACCTCAGCAAGCTCTTATATATTATATCTTGTCTGCAGGAGTATGATTCTTACTATATGCATAGAAAAACCACTTCTTTTCAGTACAGTTCTTAACAATCCCTTACCTAATCTAACCAGAGAAATGAGTTAGGCTTGTCTTTGTTCAATATTAATATGTCATCCTTAGCACAGCAAAATAAAGCTGGTGTGCAAGATGCTGCCCTTATGTGTAGAATGCTCTAGTGCCAGGAGGTAATAATGGCATTGCAGCAGAATTTACATCCACCTTCACAGAAGCATTGCAAATCCCTCATTCATTAGTCATAGCATTTTCTGGAGCAGAGTTTCATACCTCCTCAAAACAGAAGCTGGTAAAGCAATATTTATTTCCTTTAGAATCGTAGTCTCTGGAGGGCTTCTTCATCCAAAGAACACTTTGTTGTGCTGTGTACCTCAGAACAAGTCATACTTCAAAATTGCTTTTTCTTTGACATGAAAAACCCCAGTACTGAGGAGGAGTAAAGGCAGACACTAATCAAGAGAATGAAACAAGCACTGGGTCTACAGCAAAAATGATGGCTACAGTGATGCTACTTTAATCTTTTACTATTTCATCCATCTTCAAAAAAGTATAAAGACTTCATAAATGTCAGATCTGTGCCATAAACCAACCTAGAAGTTATGAATCTGGAGTTAAATAACAATAGTCCTTATTCTTGGCTCCTTATTCTTCACACCCTTAGTGTGTAATTTAACTGTTCTTTGGACTAGACAAAATCAAACACTATTTTTAAAGCCAGCTTGGGAGCAGTAGGAGGACGGACACCTCAGAACTGCACTTGTAACCCACACAGTCTCTATGGAAAATGGGGTACAGTACTTTTATGAGAGATGAAGGTAGTGAAGACTGGCTTGTCTTTGGAGAAAAATTGCAGGGGGAGAGCAGGAACCCAGCAAGAATCACAGCGCTCCCAGACAGACATTTCTATTAAATGTGACCATGGTCTTCCACTGCTCCAGGTATCTGCTTTGCTTCAAGCCTTCAAAGGGCACCCTGGTGTTATAATAAATGGAAGCAGGTAAAAGTACAGTGCGAGTGTCATCTTTGTTGTTTGCATTTCATCCTGACTTGCTGATCAGCGTTGAGACACTTTTATAATGTAAAAAATGGCATTAAATTTGTAGCACTGGATGCTGCACATGTAAGTATACTTTTTAATGAAAGATGGAGAATTGTTAGACAATTCTGAGCCTGGGCAAGCCTAGTATTATATCCTAATTTCAGAAAATTCATTCTAAGTGCTCATGTGTTAATAATAGTGTTCCCACCAACATGAGAGGTAGGTACTTGCTAAGCACTACTCGATACTAGTTATTATGTTTAACAAAAAATCTGCATTTTGTTTCAGGAAGTTCACAAAATAAGCTGAACAACCATCCAGAAAGACACAGTGGAAATTTATGTAGATATCACTAGTACCATGGTATTTTAATAGACCACCAGGACAGTCTAGGGGTTGACCTGCTGGAAAGCGGCTCCGCAGAGAGGGATCGGGGAGTCCTGGGTGACAGCAGGGTCCCCACGAGGCAGCAGGGTGCCCTCGTGGCCAAGAAGGCCCATGGGCTCCTGGCTGCAGCAGGAGGAGCGTTGGCAGCAGGGCCAGGAGGGGATCCTGCCCCTCTGCTCAGCCCTGGGGAGGCACCTGGAGCATCGGGGGCAGCTCTGGGCTCCCCAGGACAAGAGGGACCTGGAGCTGCTAGAGAGGGGCCAGCGCAGGGCCACGAAGGTGATGGAGGGACTGGAGCAGCCGTCGTGTGAGGAGAGAGGGAGCGAGCGGGGCCTGCTCAGCCTGGAGAAGAGAAGGCCGAGAGGGACCTGAGCAACATGTGCAAGTACCTGAGGGGAGAGTGTAGGGAGGATGGGGCCAGGCTCTTCTCCATGGTGGCCGGTGACAGGACAAGGGGTAACGGGCACAAGCTGAACCCCAGGCAGCTCCATGTCCATGTGAGGAAGAACTTCTTTGGTGTGAGGGTGCCAGAGCCCTGGCACAGGCTGCCCAGAGAGGCTGTGGAGGCTCCTGCTCTGGAGATCTCCAAACCCGCCTGGATGGACCCTGTGCCCCTGCTCTGGGTGTCCCTGCTGGAGCAGGGGTTGGACTGGGGGATCCCTAGAGCTCCCTGCCAACCGCAACCGTTCTGGGATCCTGTATAATAATCAGACTATAAAATAATGACAACTGGAAACCGGAGAATTATTTTAGCTAAACAACATCACCAATGCCCTTTGGCTTTTAAGAAATGTTAATGGGGAGTAAGTGAGGCAAAAAGAGTAAAATGAAAGTCAACCATTTACAGCAGAGCTGTAAATTTACAAGAACTATGTATAACTTACACGAACTATATATACTTCTGATCTTCAGTGCACTGCATTTTTTAGGCAGCTCTCTTCTCCCAAATTCTCACTATTAGGAGAGTCAATTTACTCTGGCAAGCAGGTTGGTTTCATTGGGAGCACTCATACATTTCCTTCATGAGGGTCAGTCTTTCCATGTTATTTCAGAGAGGACAATTCTGCCCATAAGGAATTTTATCACTTACTACACTGCAAATAAACACTTAAGGGAAATTTAATCACTTAAGAGTATTAAAAACAGCGGGAAGCACACTGCCATTGTAGCAAAAGATCTTTATTCACATACACCAGAGCAGTACCTTGAAGACATCCATTAACCAACAGCTCAGCTGAACCCCCACGTCAGCTGCTAAAAGGCCAAAATCCTTCAAGCTATCCTATAAGAAATTGCTCCTCACTGCAACTGTCCTTTTCAAAGAAATGAAATTGCCTGAGGTTTGCATTAAAGATTCTGGATAAATCATCACTTTGTGTTTTTGCATCCCCTTATCTGCTTGTCTTTCCAGCTCTTGAAAATTGAGTGAATGCATGTTATATTTAAGGCAAAAATTGGGAAAGGAATATTGTTACTTCCTTTAACCTCAATATGCTTCACAATAACAGTATGTGCTGCTGAAAAAAGACTTTTAATTGCATACTACAGGGAAACCATACTGATTTTATTTTGCTTTACAAAGCTGCTAAGTGATGCTGGAGGTGTGTACTGAAAGAGCATGCAAAACTGAAAACTGAAACCACTGCAGTTCTAAATTCTTCCATTTAGTTACCTAAAAGCATCATTAAACAAAGCAGCAAAGACTCCTCTGCTGCTCTGCATGCTCCGAGGTGAGCCCTTGCTCTAGGCAACTCAGCAAAACTGAGCTAAACTGCAATGCAAATTTCTGTCCAGAAGAAATGTACATAATATGGGAGAAATTTTGATACCTACTGTTTTGGGAGGAAACTTCAAAAAGGCAAGACAACCTACACAAGAGAGGAATAAAGTAATATCAGCCCCAGAAATATCAGCATGTTCCCAAAATATGAAAGCATGTTATGTTTATGCAAAAGAAGATAAAATGATGGTAATAATTCAAGGTTGGAAGGGACCGTGGAAGGTATCTAGTCAGTCAAAACTCTTGGTCATGGCAGGCTCAGGACCTGCTGAGCTTTGCATTTCCTAACACCATCCTCATCTGTTCCTCCTTTGTAGCCCATTCCTGCCTTCACCTTCCATCCTTTTCACATTGCAGCTTTACCATGAGCTCACTGCTCAGCCCCCTCATTTTCCTGACAAGTCTCATTATTTTCCTGAGTACTAAAATGGGCCGTTCTTGCAGATCTTGGGTGATCTGCACTCAAGGAGCAGTGCTGGCGGGTCCAGCTGCAGGCTGTGCTGCCTGGGACACACTGCGGCAGGGGCAGGCGTAATTACTAAGGAAATAGAAAACCCACCTAATTCTTTTTTAACCCTTCTTTTTCATGTAATGAGGATTCATCAATTTTTTTCTTCTCTTTCTGCTTTAAAACGGTCCCCTTTTTGTGCTTACCCAGCTAAAGCCAGCAGCATCATTCCAGCAAAGCCTTCTCATCTGTATTTTTCTTCTATTTCCGTCTCATGGGACGTTATCATTTGCATTTGTTAGCAACATCTGCCTTGGGGTCTCAAAAGATGTAATTTTTCTAAGCCATGCTATTTCACACAACTATTTGGTGCATATGATGGTTCCTTAATCTTCCTGATTTTACTGTTTTCTATTCCACAGGTTGCTCCATACCAATGCAAATGTTAAGTTTAATTTGCTAAGTGAGCTATTTCTCTAAGACTTGTATCATGGTTGTGATCTAGTCTTTCATTTTTTTTCCTTCATACTAGACTTCCTTCCATAAAGAGACATTTTGGAATAATTTTAACCAGGTACCTCATCTTATTTGACAACAGCCACCCGTCTTCAAGATAAAAACCATCTCTCAGGCAATTCAGGAAGCTTTTGCATCTTATCAATGGGTTATAAAATGAGTATATTTAAAATATCTGTGAGTTTGGTCTTTATAAAATAAAGGATTTGTATTGAAGCATTAGACCATGGGTCCTGTATCACAGCAGCAAAATGGTTTTACAACTAATTTTGTTGATGAAAAACCCAGCACGAGATATAAAACAGAATTCCTCAATCATGAGAAAACCATTTAAAGGAGCCACACCAATGTAAAGAAGAAGCAAGGAAAAGCCTCCAGATAATCAGTCAATGATTATAAATAAATAAATATTTTCATTTTGTTGTTGCCACTATTTCATCATTGTCACTTTAAAAATGTTTTGTAAAGACCACTTTAAAAATAGCACCAATATTTTTGCTATGACCCTTCCTGAAGCACAATGTTCCTTTTAACACTGCTAGATGACTTTTCCTATGATCTGGAAATTGTATAAGGAAAGAGAAAGAGAAAGCAAAAGCGAAAGAGAAAGCAAAAGAGGAAAAGCCCAGTGCAGCCCTGCAGCCTTGCGCAGGAATGTCACCCTCCTGTGCCAGGTCCTGCCCGAGGGACTCGCTGTGTCTAGCCCTGGGATCTGGGCACGTGCAGGGGTTTGCACGCACGTGTGTGGAGGTGTAGGCAAGGGCACAACGTGTACGTGATATTTACAGCATTTGTTAATTGTGCATGGTTTCTGATCTTCCAGTGCAGGGGGTTTCATCAAAGAAGATTGATGGGCTTTCCAAACAGAAAAATGGATATTCAGTTTACGGCCCTGCTCCTCCTGATGCCGCTGCATTTGTTTCAGTTCAAGAGGCCGGAATATTTCCCTCACAGCTGCAGGTCTGGGAAGAACAGAAAGGAATGCCATGAGGGCTGTCCTGATACCTCAGGAATTAATCGGAATGATAAATCGGCCTGCGGTGCTACTTAGCATTCGAATTTCTGCTTTTGCCAACCCCCTTCCTGGGAAATTGGGATCGAACTATCTCTGTGGTGTTTTTACAGGAAGAGCAGAAAGGATGATGAACAAAAATGGAATATGCTGAATATTGATCATTGTTTGCAATTTTGAGAGGTCAAGTTGCACGTGGAATGAATTGTTTGAGGGCTTTGTGCTCGTTCTTTCATTTTCATCCCAGAGTTGTTTCTAGAAATTTTCGACTAGTGCCTTTGCTGTTTTCCTGGATATATCTTCTGAAAAATGGCAAGGAAAATGCATTCGGGAAATTAAAATTACATGGGTCTTGATGCTTCCCAAACCACCTGCATTTTGTGTATCCTGAAGGATAGAAACAATAATAATAAACCTTTGCAATGGAAAATGTAACAATTATGTCTCATGTGTGGCTTCATTTTTGAGAATTCTGTGTGTTTTGTGGCAACAGTGATACTTACATTGTTGGATATACCAAAATCATAATTAGAAAAAGAAATCTGAACATCTATACCTGTATCTCAACATTCCCGTTCCTGAGCATTTTAATGTAAAACTGCATTCATAGTATCATGAAATGGACAGTTATAAAGGATATGCTACATCACCAATAATCCACTAAGCAGCCAGACTTTGTGAAAGCCAAATGACTCCCTAGAACAGACAACTCGTGTCACTTGCCATTCTGCTGAACTGTGATGTACAATCACTGCTCAGAGTCAGCACAGATATTGTGCTGAATTACCTCTTGTTACTGTCTTAATTTTCAGAAAAAAAATCAATTTTGTAAACATCAGAAGGTGTCTCCATAAAGAAGCACGATACTTGAATCATAGATAGCCATTGGAGCTTGTGTCTTTTTCCTTTTCACCCTTAGGGGCAGATTTTTTTATTGAAATACAGTTTAACATGAGTCACTCCATGGATTACCATACAGAAAAGGTTTTAGAATGTTAATTTAGTGAATGTTTATAATAAAGCTAAACTGGGAGAAATGTCAACCTCACTGCCAATTTGCAACTGATAATGGAAGATTTTGACTGTAAACATAAAAGAAAGTATATATGTCATTTGTTGAAATACAGAAGTAGTCTATTCAGGACGAGGAAACTGGATTTACTCATTTGAACAGACTACATGTGGTATTTCACCATGAAAGAGAATGTGTTTCTGAACACTGCTTGAACTCCGGCGTCTCTGAGGGTGAAGGGAGGATTCGAGTTCAAAACTTAAGACAGACTATGAAAAGGAAGAGTCTTATCGCTGAGGAATTCTTGTATTCAGGAAAAGTCTCTGTAGAGATGAGGTTCTGATTAGAACATGACAAGCAATTGCCTTTGATTTTCCTCTTTGATTTATGATCTGCTCATTCCCTAGGAAGCCGAGGACAAGCGCTGGTGCAGGGCGGCCGCGCTGCAGCTCTGCTAGAAGGAAGCAGAACTACCCGGAGCCTAGAAGGAAGGAAGGAAACTGGGAAGCAGCAGGTAAGCACGAAACTTGGAAACGCATCCCACCTCCAAAGCTGGGAATGCTGTGCAGCCGTGTCCTGATGGCATGTTGGGATGAGATCCCTGCTCCGGGACGTGCCTTTTCCCTCCTGCAAGGCCCGGCTTTCCCTTGGAAGGGAAGAGCAGCAGCAGGACGTGGCTTTGTGACGGGTCCCCTGCATGCTGGCAGGGGACTGCTCAGCCCCCCTGTGCCCCAGCTCTGCATGCAGCACTCCTGATGGCACAGGAGCGGGACCAGAGAAAAGGAAGAACATCTCAGGGCCACTGCTGTGGCTCTTTGCAAGTGGCAATTAATAGGGGATTATTAAACAGCTCTGATTTAAATCAGGAAAAGCTCTTAATTAAGTGGAGTGCTTTCAGACATCTATGTATCACCCTAACTTCTGTGCTCTGTTCCTTCATTGCAGCTGAGGAGCTGTCCCGTGCTCTGTAGAGTGCATTGCATGTGAGAAGGTGAATGAGGGCAAGAAGGAATTTTTGAGTTGATAATAGTTTTTTTTTTCTCTACAAAAGGAAAGTAGCTTACCACTGCACTCCCAAAATATCCATGAAATTAATCTGTTGCATCGTTGCTTTTTTGTTTTCTGTAAGTAGCTCTATCTAGCAGCACAGTCAACCTTTAGCATGGCTTCTAATAAATGGAGTCAATGTTCACAGCCACTATTGAAGACGCTTTAAGGAAAAAAAAAAAGGACAGCAACTATCAATAGAAAACTTTTAGCAAGCCATTAGAGATATTCAAGGACTGCAGCAATGGAAGTGAACTTCTGAGGCTCCTAACAGAGTCAGATGTTCCCTAGTTCAGAAACGAGTCCACCGTGTCCCTGCAGAATCCGTGGAGCGATCAGGGAGCTGCTCAAGGCAGTTAGACAGGCAGTTCTGAGGAACGAGGGGCTCCTGTTTGTGTTTTACACTTCAAAGTGCCTGTAATTGACAACAGCACCGTCCACAGAGGCCTTCCAAGAGAAGCTGCTGAGTTGTAGCTCTCTACAGACATTATAGGTGTAAAGCTTAATTTTTCTTCTGGCAAGCAGTAGTTTTGGGGCCATTTCAATTAAAAATATAGAACAGTGTGCACTCAGCTGTTCATAGCAAGACTATCTCCATCAAAGATTTATGTATAAAGTGAAAAAAATAGAATTAACTTGGTTAATGTTACTCTGATTCTAAGCCAGGGTATCATCTTTAACACACATTTTTATTACATATAATTTGTTTTATCAGATGAATAAAGCAAAAGGGAAATATTAAACACCTTGCTGAAGTTAATTTGGCTTTATGTAAATATCTTTTTATTGAAGCTAATTCAGCAAATGCATATTTCTCTGCCAGAAAAATCACTCATCCCACAGGAGATACTCACCTCCTGACAAGGGCAGTTAGTATTCTGCTGCTGCTTCTCATTGAGGGTTCATAAATAGGAGGGAGAGAATTTATTTCTCATTATGTCCTTGTAAACCTTTAAAACCTTACCTGGAAGATAGCCAAACATCTTATATGTCCAGATTTTCATTATTTTTGATGAATTTATTTATAGCCACAGGTGAAGAGTTTTATAAGCTGGACAATCTAGTACTTTTTTGCCCATAGAAGTGTCCACCATCACCTACCTGTGCAAACAAAGGTGACCCACTGCTGCGTTTGGCACATCACTCATTCTAAAAGACATTACAGCTATTCCCCCCAGTTAGGTCTTCAAGGAACAGCTCTTGGAATGTTTATTATTACAACCTATAAGTTATCCAAAACCATCTACGAGTAAAGTTTTTAAACTGAGTATCTCGTGAGTGCTTAACAGCAGTAAGCAAATGTGACCTGGATAAACCTGTATCAATGCATGTTGTGATAATTTGGAAGTAAGGACCTGATTTGTTCTCAGACAATATCTGGGTTGGCAGTCCTTGACCTTGAGTCAGGGTAACAGCGGAACAGATTTAAACTGAAACGAGAATCCTTCTGGAAGGTATTTAAGGAGGGCAGTGGCAGTGTTAAGAGATGCCCCAGAATGTCTGCATTGGTTCCAGAGTTATGAAAAACAGTTTTACTTTCTCCTTTCGAGGGGAATGATGGGCTTCTTACATTCGATGAGCAAGGCTCCAGACGTGTGCAACTTTTGATGTGCAAGCAGCAGTATTTTCTGTAAAACAGTTTTGTACAGGTTTTATGCTCTGGGCCCAAATTCAGGCGAGGATAAAGTCAACTCTAAATCCTAAACCATGATTTCCAAATCATCATCACAGATTTAGGCTACCGACTTCATTGCTTCTAGTGGGCATACTGGACTTGCCCAATAACGAGGTATAGCTCTAAATCTTCACCCGTAATGTCCCCTTCCCAGATACTTTCTATCTACAATAACGCATAAAGTAATTTGTTTCATTACTCCCTTCTTCCCTGTCATTCTCCTCTAGTCTGATGTATTTTGTCAATCAACTCATAGAATGCTTAAGGCTGGAAGGGACCCCTAGAGATCATCCAGTCCAACCCCCATGTATTTGTTTACATGCTACTGCTTTCTTAGCTTGAAGCCACAAAGCACGTGACATTCACAGAATTCTTACAGGTTTTTATGGTGGATGGAGCTTAGGCTGTTGGATGCATGAATAAATTTCCAAGCACCTCCTGAGTATGCAGGATGGTCACTGAATTCAAGTTAGTCCTTTTGAAATCAAACTTCCAGCTGAATCAGAAGATCACTGAAATATGAATAGCAGCTGCATCAAAACGTGCTGCATTGTTTTAGAGAACAGAACTTTTCCTGGTGTCATTTTCCTTTGCACTTCTGTGATATTTAATTTTCATCAAAACTTCTATTCATTAGTCAAAAATACTTTTACTGACTTTTATGATTTTCCCACTACACCAGATCAGATGGGTGTCCTGAGTGGATCTGGGGGGCACAAAGTAGAAATGATTGGAATATCTCAGAGACCATTTCTTAGAACTGTTTGCCTTCCCTGTAACTTTATAGCATGGACTGGACTCCTAGCCTGCATTATGGATGTTTGTATTGAGTGAGAGGAATTTCTCCTTTCCCACCCTTTAAATGTTCTGCAGCTATTTTCCTTCTCCAGCAGGGCCATGCAGTAGATTGTAAAATCTCACCAATTTATAAAGGGGAGGTTCCAGTGTGGACAATATTGCTAATAACACAAGACATCATTTTAGTGCTATTTGCCTTATCTGCTCTGATCCCTATATATAAGGGATCTGACTTTTACAATAACTTATTAACTAACTTATGTAACTAACTTATATAATAAATTTTGGTCTCCTCCTAACTTTTTCCTACTACAGGTTCCACATTGGCCACTGCATCCATTTTTGTGGAGGAAGAAGCCATACAAGAAACAATTCCGAGGTTTTCTACGTTTATGTCTTCCTGTCTCCTCCTCTCTATCCTCTCTCTATCCTGACTGAGAAGTAATTAAGTCCATCTTAATGGGGTGACCTATGGAGAGACATGAAACAAGTTGCTATATAGCTGTGTATATTTTTTTAATTTAAAAGCCAGTAGATATACTAATCTATTTTCTAGGTTCATCTGATTTTGAGCAGAAAGCAAAGATGGGTGAGATGTTTAAATCTGAAGGCCCATTATGCATGCTGCACAATCAGCTAATGAGCTTTCCTTCAGCTAATCAGTGCACTGCTCTGGACTTCCCTTGCACGAGCACTTCAGCCAACCTCCATCCCAACATTAGCAGGTGACTCTCATCTCAAACCAAAGGCTTCAACCCATCCCTCTGGTAGAGGCTCTTGGAGACAGAATAGAGAGCTGAGCAAAGACGTGGCCTCCTGAGCCACCAGGCTGCATCCTGTGGGCTCTGAGCATTACCTTCCAGGACCATCTAGCTAGACATGTGTTTTGTTGCATTGATTGGAAGAGGCTATTTATCTTTTGACTTAATTATAAATTTAAATCATATACTAATTAAGGTGACAGGGAAGTGCTGTCTTCCAGAAAAAAATGCAAAGCAAAGATTTAATAACAGACCTGCTAGAAAATCCTGAAATAATGGAGATCATAAAGAAGGACTTCATTTGATGTTTTACGATAGTGGGAAAAGTAAATAGTAAAATGGTCTGGGAAGCCTTCAATAAAGGGGAAATTTATTAGCATTGGTATGGATAAAAAGAAAAGAGAGAAAAAAAACCAAAATCGATAGATTTCACAGTTTTGAAAGCTGAACATAATGAAATACATTTTGAAAGGCAGGAATTATGTATAAATGTAGGAGAAGGAACGAAGTAAATTTTTGCTAATTTTGCTCTCTGTCAAACCTGGAGATTTACTTTAGGAGTTTTGTTTGGAAACTTTAAATGGAGATCTTCTTCTACTTCAACAACAACAACAAAAACCCTATGATTTAAGATCACTTTATCATTTGGTTGGTGACAATATTTTTTTCCTTCTTGTGGAATCATGTGATACCCAAAGTAAATAGAAGAATCTTAAAGTATACTGCAAAAATCTCTATGAGGAAGATAAATGGCTAATAGAGTTTTTTTAAAAAACTTTACAGTAAACAAACAAACAAAAATCTCAGTAAAGCAAGAAAGAGGGTTGAGATACTTTGAGTTCTACTTTGTCTTTGTCTTAGTGTCTGGATATTAATCTTCTAACAGATAAGCTTGTGCAGGACTGCAAAATCATCTCAGTTCTGAAAGTAGAGTATAGATAGTGGACAGGAATTCTGTCAACCCTGCACTTATCTCTGAATAAAATTTATTTTGTTGAGTTATCAGAGCTTAGGCTAAAGCTAAAGCACTTTTTAGACAGGAACTTTATGGGTTAGGTTATGAATAGATGGACAGTGGTAAAATGCATACTGCCTTGTGGGTTTGGTCTCTGTAGTGTGTTAAAAGCCGTCTGATGTCTGAATCGTAGCTGTTTACTGCAACACCCTTCTTTATTGATGCACCAGGGCCTGGGGCTCCAAACGTCCCCGAGGTGAGGAGGAGGCAGACCAGTGCTCATAGGGTGTCTTCAGTAGGTAAGAGCAGAGCAGAGGTCACATCGGTGTGCAAGGACACGTGTTTACGTTGCGTTTTTCATACCTGCAAGTTATGTATAACGATGGGAAAACACCAGTCTCGTAGTGTTTGACCCAGCGAGGTTACTAAACCTTTACAAGTCTATATTGACAGCTATTGCCATTTACAAGAAAATCCAGACTAATTTGCATTGGCAATTAACCTTATCCTGCAAGTCAGAGTACTACAATGAAAAATATATCTAGAGGGTATTATCTGCAGTTGAGTGGGAAGTCAGACTGCAGCCGATGTGGGTATATGTCAGGCAGCTGTAGCACGCTGTCCTTGAACAGCAGATCTGCAGCATTGCAGACCTGGGCCATCGTGTCTCTCTGCAGTAACCCAGACAGGTTCCTGCAGCTCTGTCACCAGCCAGCTGCAAAACACGAGCCCAAGGAGCCGGGAAGGAGGCAACGAGCCTGGGCACTGCGGGAGAGCGGGGACGGGGAGCGCGCGGAGCGCCGCAGAGCCCGCCTTGAACAGCCACTAATGACCGGGAACCCGCCGAGGGTTAAGCATGAATCAATAATTAATCAACGGTCTGCTAATCCAGGTAAAACCATCTCCAGTGCAGCCCTGGCGTCATTTTAACTCTTCATGTCCTGCTGTCCTTTTTTCCCTTCTAGACATCCCTCTTGCAGTATGGACAATGTGGTCTCCAAAGGGACAGCATTCCTCAACCTGAAGGTATATGTAATGTAAGCAGAATTTTTTCTGCATTATCCAACAAAGCAAAAGTTGACAGTTTTTTAAAAGTTAAAACACACTATATTTTCCATTATTATATGGTATTTTTTCAATGCTTGGTGTATGGGTCTCTGTGTCCTGAAGTGACTGAGAGTTGCACTGTAAATTTAAGGATTTGAACATGGTTTATGTTACTTTAAAACTACAAGGAACCTTTTCTATTGAAACAGCAGTCACATGCCACAGCATATTTCAGTTCATGATAACTGCTAAGGATAAGGATTTTGAAGAACGACCTTATGTGTTTTCCTCTACCAAATGCAATTAGCTAATCAAGGCAGAAAGAGTTCTTAATTATTTTTAGAACTCCAGTTTTCTCTCCCAGGAGTATAAGAAAGGAGCCATCAATCCAAATCACACCTACCATGGATACTAAATCATGTAACGCTGTTATTTAAATCAGAAAATAACTCTCATATGTTGTTATAAATAGGAGGTAATTGCCAAAATCAGCTAAGTTGTACCAGTATAACAGAGATTACAAACAACTCTAAAATAGTTAAATTTATAGGTTTATTTTTTATTCCATCTGACTTCAGGCAACATCTTTTGCTATTGGCATAAAATTGTTAATGTCAAAAACTTATAGTCTTAATAGAATGGATTTGTTCATTACTTTGATGTTATTATTTTCATTATTTTTAACTATATATCTTATCTGTTCAATAAATATTTCAGATGCTTCTGTGTTTTTCTTTTACTGGACACATTTCACGTATCTCTCAGTGAATTTATTGCTCTTTTTGCACAGTATGTTTGCAATAAGTTATTAAAAACAAGTTTCTCCATAAATTTTTAAGTGCTTGACTTGTAGAATGCAGTCATGGGGGTTCATAGCCGTGTTTCTGGGGAGGGCTATTCAGAGAGACTTGGCCAGGCTGGACATCTGCAGTGACTGGAAACTCATGAAGTTCAACAAGAGCGAGAGCAAGACCTTGTAACTGGGATGGAATGACCCCGTGCAACTGTATTGCCTGGGATGGGCCATGGACGCAGATCTGGGTGTCCTGTTGGGCGAGTTGAGTGTGGCCAAGAAGGCCAGCTCTACCCTGGGCTCTGTCAGACACAGCCAGCAGGTACAGGAAGGGATCACCATCCTTCCTTTCTGCACAGCACTTGTGAGACCACCTCTGGAGCATTCTGTCCACATTTGGGTTCCCAGCAGATGAAAGAGATCATATTGTTCTTTAGGATTAGAGTTTACCGAGTAGTTGGAACTAGATTCTTCTCAGAGGTGAAAGATGTAGGGACATGAGGCAAAAGACACAAGTTAGGAGATAGGAAATTCCAATCACATGCTACAGGATTGTGTTCTGCCATGATGATAGATAAATATTAGTATTTTTCCGAATTCCCCAAAGAGGTGGTGAAATTTCTGTCCTTGGACCCGTTCCAGACTCAACTGGACATGGCCCTGAGTAACTCATCTAATTAGACCTGTTTTGAGCATGAGGTTAGACTAGATGATTTCTGGACATGCCTTATAACTTAAATTATGGTTCATGGTAAATTATGATTCTAACCCTGATTCAGGAAAACATCCAATCCTAGGCTTGCATCTGTCTCTTAAGATAAATATCTTAGATGTGTCTATTCAGGTTGACTGAAATCACTGGGAGCATGGCCATAAACATATATTTAAGTAGTTTGTGAAACAGAGATAAATCCCTCACTTAGAACTCAGATACAGAGGAAAATAACCTGCATAATGTACTGAAAGTAGGCCTAAATTTCAGGTCCTTTTAAGAAATCATTAATATTATTTGTCATTATTCTTTTTCAACAGTGAAAAACACTTCGCTTTAGCCATGTTTTGCCCGTCTTTTATTTAGATTGGATTATTTTTTTAAATGTTTCTTTTCAGCCTTTATTTTAAAGACTAATTCTTCACCTGTAAAGAATAATAGAGAAAATTTTACTATAGCTTTTTTGCCCTTTTCCTTCGTAGAAAATGTTTATTGGTACAAAATGTTTATTGCGATTGTTTCAAGCTCTGATGAGCACACAGCATCATTAAAATCTGCCTCCAAGTCATCTAGAGTTGCTTTGTAAGATCAATATGTAATTTCGAGAGATAAATTAATTGTATTTGCGTAGTAAGATAAAAATCAGAATGTGTGAGCATGTTTTTGTATGCTTTATTTAAAGCGTTTTGTGCCAGTTACTACGTTTTAGCTATAATACCCGTTTTATATTGCAGTACTATTTTGACTGATGTATTTGTGTATTTTACAGTCTGGGTCACATTCAAAATTCCTCAAAATGTCAGTCACTTGTTACAGCAGTTGGATGTTTTTTTGTCAGCTCTCTATATGATCAGAATTCAGATGCAATTGTATTTCAGATACCACAGCACTGGTGTTGGTGCATACAGGACCTTTCTTCCTCCCCCATAAATCTGATGCTTTCATGGACGTTGATGAAAAGCAACACACAGAGGTAAAATTAAATTCTAATCTGTTGGGAAATCTGCACTGACAAGTATTAACACTCTTGGCACTTGTTTGACATCTCATCTTGGGAAAAAAAAATTAGGCGCTTATCAACAAAGCATTAGAGATAGATAGACACAAGCCCATCTGTGTGCACACAGTAATGGGAGAAGAAGAAAAATTCTTTGGGAAAATCCTGCCTAGCTTCATACTCCATTCCTGACCTATGTGTGTATCTTCTTTGGTAACTGTGTTCAATTTCAGTCTCAAATTCATAGACTTAATACTACTAGAGATACTAGTGGAACAGGAGCAGTCCTGGTTTTCCTTAGCTGGAGGATCGGTCACCACTTAGGTGCCAACCAGTGGTGGGAACGTGGTCTGCAGGGCTTTCCTACACCTGTGGTGCTTGGTGCAGTAGTCTCCTACTTCTGGGTCTTGTTATTCAGAGGAATTGGTATTTGTATCATGTAAAAGTCCTGTTTATGCCACTATAAGGAACAGGTGCCCTCTATGGAGCTGAAACCCCTCTATACAAAGACTGCTAAACTCAGACCAAATGGAGACAGTAGCAACTGGAGTTTGAAACCCAAGACTGTGCCTGCTAAATAAGCAGGACATTAAGCAACCTTGTGAAAATCAAAACACAGGCCAGCTCACACTACATGAAAATGATGTCTTTGTTCACTCCTCATAGTCAGATTTAAAGGAATAGCAATTTATCTCGGGCAAATGTGGCCAGAATAACTCCATTACACATTTCTCTGTCCCTCCCTGTCTCTGTCTCCTTCACTCTGTCAATACAAGGAGACGTAGATGTAGACAGGCACCTGATTGCCGTGACTGGAGCCCCAAACGCAGGCAGGTGTTGGAAGAGCTGGGGACAGACATCACTCATGGCGTGACTAACAACCAAGTTGTCACAGATGCAGCGTTACTCAGGGATGACCTTTAGAGTAGCGGGGATCTTTATATCCACTCAGCTGAATATTAATGATAGTAAAGTACCATAGAAAGGGGCTGAGCATAGTCACAACGGGAACTAACAAACCACGGAGCAGATTGCATCCATCCCTCTTACCTAGTGCCAGGTTGTGAGTAAAGAGCTCATCAGCCGATGCAGTATGGGGATTGCTTTGGTACTTTGTTTAATTACTGGAGATAAAACAGTGTATTCGGTATGACTAGAATGGTCTGGATACTCAGTCATGCTCTCCGAGCTGCCCTGTGTCACCAGGTGCTCCTCACCCCGTTGTTCATGGGGTGATGTGTCTCCTCCTCGAGCTGTGTGACATCCATCTGGAACTGGCTGCCCAGAGAGGCTGTGGAGGCTCCTGCTCTGGAGATCTCCAAACCCGCCTGGATGGACCCTGTGCCCCTGCTCTGGGTGTCCCTGCTGGAGCAGGGCTGCACTGGGGGATCCCTAGAGGAACCTCTAGAGATGCTCTCTAGAGAGAACCTCAACCGTTCTGGGGTTCTGTGACCCTGAGCTGCTGAGTCCGGCACCGACCCGGAATCGCGTTGCAGGTGGGAGAGGGGGATGTCCACACACAGGCACGGAGCACCTGCTGTGACAGGAGCCATGGGAGAATCCTCGTTGGAGAAGATGCTGCAGGGTGTGCACTGGGACAGGTGGACACTCCAGATGAGGTGCCATGGAGCCATGAGGGACACCGAAAACATCGGGTCTTCCACCTGCTGATGCATCTGGAGCACGGAGATGAATCCAAGAGAACGCCATGGATTCTACAGTGCAAATATCAGGGAACGTAGTGTCATGGATGCTGCAAGAGAGCTGTCTTTAAACCTTGCCCCTAACCTAACTAACCTGAAACACTTTTTTTTTTGCTAGACAGAGTACATGGTATTTTTTCCCCTGTATAAAGTCTGAAGAGATCTACAGACTCCATAAGATAAGTAATGAGATATTTCAAGTAAAGCAGTAGGTAAGTTAAGTGGCTTATAAAGTTGCTGAGCTCATCAGTTTCAGTGGCCCTCTGTCTTACCGTGTAAACTTGAAAGGGATAAATTGGTTCATGCAGAGCTATAGATCGGAGCAGAGCATGAATAAATATTCCTTTGACCATCTCCTTCTGATGAAAGTGGAGAAGGTATTGGTTGTATTACACGTGTGGGAAGATTTTAAGATTCATTTAGTGTAAGCAGCTCCGTGGTGTCTTAATTAGACTGCAGCAGTAGTCCTACAGCACGCTAGGCATTTTCCATGTAAAAAAACATACTTCAGGGATTTTTTAGTCATAACACATTGTCTGAAAATATTTCTGCTACAAGTAATCTTGTAATTACTCAGGCTGCTAGGTTCTGTTTTTCTATGAGCATGCACATTTGCTTGCATAAGAGAAAGTGTCATATAGCATAAGCCAAATGTGCACCTCTGCTCTTACTTAACAGTTGTAGTTTTTTCCAGCACGCCTCAACTGGAAGATGGGACCCAATTACAAAACTGTTCCTGAGGGAGTCCTATACTCACTAGAGACTGGTTGAGGTACATGAGGTACTGAGTGCTTGCTAGAAAATAATAATTTATAATATTTTTTGTGGATTTCAAGTTAGAAAATAGCCCCTGAATTTTCAGATGTTTGTTTACAGTTTTTCAGACTGTGTATGTGTTCATGTGCCAAGTATATCCAGTAGGAGTAAAACAGCAAGGGAATCATTTGAGAATAGACAAGAAGGTTATCGGTGAGAAATGCTATGGTCTGTTGCGCATTTCAAATACGCTGCTGATTCAAAAAGGTCATTGCCAAGAGCTGCTTCATCCGTCGTAAAGACACATTAAATGTGTGAAATGGTCCTGAGGGCGAAGTTGGGAAGTTTGAGTACACGCTAGTCTGATCTGCAGGGTTTTTTTTCTCTCCTTTCAAATTAGTTTTTTGTTTAGCCCCATAATAAAGATGTTAGTCACAGCCATATGCAGGCAAAGCTGCATTCTTAAAATAGAAGATATGAAATTCTGTAAATGGGAATAAGACTAAGGGAGAAGAATTATTAAAGCAAGGTAATGGGGCTATCACCTGGCAGGGAAAAATAATTGCTTAGGAGTGAAGTTCTGCTGAAGTTCTGTATTTTTGCTTTCTTGGGGAAAGACTCTGTTCATGTTTTGAACATCTTCAAGCAGAGATTTATGCTCAGTCTTTCTCTCACATATTATTAGGAGCAGAGGGGGCAGGTTTTCTACAGCTAACTGTATCTTTAAAAAATACAGCATGCAACATAAAACAAGTGAGTTAGCTTGCTCACTACTCTAATCTTCCATTATCTCTGTGTTCACTGCACATATTTCACACTTCTATAACCCAGTTAATCTGGCTGGTTTACACTGGGGGATAAACAATATCTCCATGCGTTTCAAACATGAACAATTTCACTTGCAAGGGAAAAAACAGCAACAGCCTTTCTAGCTGAATGAAGAATAGCTGCTGTAATCTGCTGTTTCACGTGCTTTTGGCATCCAACAGCCCTGTTCCCTGAATGCAGATTTCCACCTGGACAGCGCTACTCCAAAGTCCTGAAACGCTCAGGTGGTTGTTGCAATATCTTTAGGGTTTTCTTGGTGTTCTTTTCCAGGGTTGCCCAGATATGATGACTGACCTCACTGAAGGTCACCAAGCGTTCTGCTGGCCCTGTGAGTTCAGCAGGTGACGTTTCCCTGGGTTATACCTCTTCATGGAAGAACCCATACATCATGGGGTACCTCAATGCATTTTCTGGAGTCCAAATTAACAGATAAGTAAATAGGTGACGGCTGCCCCACTGAATCCTATTTTTTTACCTCTGGATTTATTTGTATTAACCAAATATCTGAATACTTCTACCCATTTACTGACCAGTTGTTCTGTTGCACCAAAGCATCTCCAAAAGATGTCTGAATGGAGGGCTCTTTCAGATGAAGCTTTCAGTGCCATTTTTCCCCTCATCCTAGCTCCACAGCAGCAAATGATTTCTCCCATCCTGGGCTAGGCAGATTATGAAGCATCTTCTGCTTCCAGAGCAGCTCTGTCACCTTAGCAGCCTTGGTCAGCGCTGCACTTAAGCGACTGAGTTACGCATAGGAGCTTTTTGGCCGTCAGTGTTTGGGGCATCGGCAGCTCCGTTTCGTGGTCGCGGCAGCAGGAATCACTGCCCTGGGGTACCTGCACGGCCGCTCTGCTCCCCCTTGCTCACCCCCTTGCACCCGGGAGCTGCCCAGACCCAAACTTGGGTGATTCTTACTGGCACAAAGGGAGCTTTCCATTCCGTTCATCATCTGAGTCACCATCCTGCCCCTCTGCTCAGCCCTGGTGAGGCCACATCTGGAGTATTGTGTCCAGTTCTGGGCTCCACAGGACAAGAGGGATGTGGAGCTGCTGGAGAGAGTCCAGCGCAGGGCCACAAGGATGATCAGGGGCCTGGAACATCTGCCCTGTGAGGAGAGGCTGAGGGAGCTGGGCCTGTTCAGCTGGAGAAGAGAAGGCTGAGAGGGGACCTGAGCAGTGTCTAGAAGTACCTCAAGGGAGGCAGTGAGGAGGATGGGGCGGCCTCTTTTCACTGGTGGCCACCGACAGGACTAGAGGAAATGGCCACAAACTGAAGCACCAAAAGTTCCACAGGAACTTAAGGAAAAATTTCTTCCCAGTGAGGGTGCCAGAGCCCTGGAACAGGCTGCCCAGAGAGGTTGTGGAGTCTCCTTCTCTGGAGATCTTCAAACCCGCTTGGACGCAGTCCTGTGCCACGTGCTCTAGGTGACCCTGCGTGTGCAGGGGTTGGACTAGATGATCTCTAGAGGTCCCTTCCAACCTTCAGCATTCTGTGATTCTATGATTCTATAATTCAGCTCTTAGTGATTTATCAGATTCCTATGTTCTGCATGTCTCCCTGGTTAATGTTCAGAGGGAAGTGCTGTAGCCATGTAAAGCAGAGCACGAGTAAGACCACAGATGGAGGATTACATGCAGCAGCCCCGTTCCTGTTAATGGTGGTGGTGTGCATGTCTCTGCATGCAAGGCTTCCAAGTGTAGCCATGGAATTTAACAAACAATCCTCACATGTTATATTTAGCTTGAACATATATTCAAATATAAATGTTGTAATTATGTCATGATGTTCCTGAAAAATAAATCTCTGTAAGCACTTAAACACATGTTAGATAGCATTTTGCTTTTGTTCAATTTATGTCTATCTATGAGAAACCTGCTATCATTCTTAGCAGAATCTCTTTTCCAATTCATGTACATTTTATAAAAACTTGCTATTTACTATTCAATTGAAAATAACACAGCAGTGTGTGAGGCTTTGAAATTCACATTATTTCTGTTAAGTCCCTGAAAGGAGTCTGCAAGGCCTTGATCTGCAGACCAGCTTTGAGAGGGAATAACATCAAGGAGCCTTAAATGATGGTACAGACTTGCTAGGGTGAAACCCATCTTAGGAAATTTCTAGAGGACTTTGAACGTTTGTGCAACACCGTATGTCAGGCAGCGTGTAGTTCTAAAAATGCCTGAGAAAGGATTTTGCATAACTTTGGTTTTTTTCTACAGCCTATATATGAGATCAAGATTATATTCAATAGAATTTCCTTCTAGAAACCACAACCAGAATTTCAGTTCTTTAAAACATGACTATATATATATATATATGTGCTCCCTAGAACAGTCCTTCACTTTCCAGCAAATTTGCACCTGTAAGGTAAGACTTTTGTTTATATGTGTTAAGCAAAAGTGTTGATATTTCATTAAAAATGGCATTGCAAGTTCTAAAATAGAAGGCAGAGCCAATGTGTGAAAAAGAGAGAAAGCAGCTTTGGCTTCTTAATGACACGCGTGTGAAGGACTAGCAATGCTAACGTGGAGCCGAGCGATGAGGAGCACAGAGCTGGAGATACATTTTTCTGATCTGTGTTGGTAGCCAGTGATCTTGCACCTTGATTTTCAGTGTTAAAAAAATAAAAGATTTAGGAGAGGTTTGTTACTCTGAAGGAAACATGGAATTAAATTATGGATGATGAAGTTGCTGCGACACACATAGAAGTCTTTGCCACTCTAAAATGGCTTTTTTTTCCAGATTGCTTGGTTAACTTCAGCGTGTGCAACTCTTCCATGGTCCTCTGAGACTCTGATTGATTGCAATGTGGATTGCGACTGAGATGTGCATGGGGTCAATGCTTCTGTAGCATGTCAAACAGTTGCCAGTGTAATTTGTATAATTGTTTTATAGAAAGCATTCCGTGTGTTCCACCCATGTTCTGCAGATACGCTAATTCAGCACTTTGTCTGTACGCAACACATTTCCTTCAAGAATGGGAGCTGTGTGTATATACAGAGCTTTAAATGGCATGTTTTTAACTGCCATACCTGACTGCTTAATGAAAGAAATACATTCATCACCAAAGTGGGATCTGGAAATTATCTATTTTTGTTGGGTTTTAGCACATGGAAAAGGCTGTTGAGGTTCAGAATATATTTCTGCATCTTTTCATGAACTTCTGCTAGGGAATATTTATCTTGATTTTGTTAATCAGCTTCTTTACAATTGCTTGAAAAAAAAATCCTGTAGAGCACTTCGAGCTAGTTTCTTTTTCTCTTGTTGCTTCATTAAAATACCAAGATACTAAAAAGCTCCAGTAAAGGGGAGTGTTTGCCCTTTCAACAGAGGAAACGGGAGCTGAATGTTGTTCTTATTGCCTTAGGAACCTGTTAGTCCTTTAGAAACCTTGGGAGGGATCGGCCAGGGAGCGGAGACCGAGGTTGGAGTCCTGCTTCCCAGCGGAGTTACTTGTGCATCCTGCTCTATTCCCGTTTTCCTTACGGCTGCAGCTTTCACATCTACCTGCTCTGCCTTATAATCCAAGCGAGAAAGAACAAAACTATGCAAATATTATTGAGGCTTGATCTTTATTTTATGAGTTGGAATGTGCCTCCTGGCTCCTCCTAGAGAGAACACGATGCTTTATTAAAGCTAAGGGTATAGGCAAGTTGGAAAAAAAATTAAACTGCGAGCTGGTTTTTCAACAGCATCTCACTGCGTATTGCAAAAGTTAAACCTGAGCTTTGGCAGTGTTCGTACTCTCCATTTTGTCTCAAATTGTAACCATCATATAATACAAAGTTATTAAGTTACTGGTATTTTGGGTGCCTTCCTTCTTCTGGCCACCGTGTATTGTGAACCCCAATTTAATGTAGAGAAACGTGGCTCTGGTCATTGTTTTCTACCCTTTCTTTTGCTGTAGTAAAACAAAAAAATCAGAAGTATGCATTGCAGATGGGCTAAAAATGCCCTTTTGCAATGATTCCTAACTATTTAATTATGTATAGTGAAGACAAAAATATTTGCTTGGCTCATTACAGAAGTGTTAGAGAAACTAATAATAGCCCTTTTTCTTGCAGAAAAGAAAAAAAAACTGCTTTTTTAATGGCTAGCAAACATTTGCCTTTAAACTAGACGTGAAAATATTCTACAGAACACTGGAATGTAAAATTCCCTCATAAAAGTAATATTTTCAATATAAATCAAATTCTAAGTCCAAAGACATAGATACAGAAACGTTTTTTGAGCACCACCAATAATATTAAAATTAACATAGTAAAACATATTTTGCTATGGCAACAATACATTAAAATCCAGCCTGCAGCAGCAGCAGATGCTATCAACAAGAGAGGGAACAAATATTCTTAATTGATGTTCAAATACTGAATACGTGAACAAGCCAATGCACGAGAATGCAGCAAACAGCTTGAGCACCTGTGCAAGGCTCCATTCAATCAGAATTTCCTCTACAATCGTTCATATTGTATGCCAGGATTGCTAGCTGTACTTAACACTCATGCGAATTAAAATCAAGATTAGATTGCTCAAAAAAGCCATATCCCACTAACTGCTTCAAAAAGGTGACATGAAAAACATGCACACTGAAAAACACTATTTTTTCTAATTTATTGAAACAGAGTGAGCTACTCTCATAATGTCTGTATCATTTATTAACAATGTTTGAATGTTTCAATGTTCGAAAAAAAAAAAAGTGCTTAAACTTAGCTAAATTACAGACCTTGGTAATATGCAGGTAATATGCCTGGTGTGTTTATTTCTTTAAACATCCTGATATCTCTGTACAATAATGAAAAGTACACTAACCTTTCACCAGTCCAGATCAATTTATGCAAATACCTCCATTACACATTTGCGTCCTTGGAGATGATCATGAAATAATTCAGTTGCTCAGAGTTAACTTTAGCAAAAACTTTGTCACAAGCACCGTTTCTATGAGAGTAACTTATTCCTTTTAAGAGGAAAAAGGTATCTTGCCATCTTTGGGTGATAGATTTCAGAAGACTGGTGCTGCCACGGATAGTTGTAGGGAAAAAAAAAGCAATAACTTAATAAAAAGATGGATTTTTCTTTTTTTTGGAATCAAGTGCTATGTCAGAACACACATGTGAAAATATGCAGGACAGCAGAAACAAGATGCTGCATTCCACATGCTTAGCCCAGTTCGAACCATGCATTGAATATTTATGTCTGTTCTTAAAGATTCAGCTTTAATTCACCCAGAAGTTACTAGCAGCACATAGTTCTAAATACATTTAAGTTCTAAATACATTTAATTCTTATTGCATAGATTGAATGCGGTTTTGCCTTTATGCAACTTCTGTTGATATCAGACAAAATTCCATAGGCTCCCTATAGGTCAAGACTGAATTTTAAAGTGTCTACCCAAATGATATCTCTTTTCTGCGTTTGTGCAAAGGGAGGAAGGCACAGGAACGCTTCCCATGCAGCACCCATCCAGAACATTCCAAGTGCTGAACGCTGTGGAGCAGCTGAGGATGGAGGGTGGCCACCCGCCGGGGTCCCGGCCTTAGTGTTCCTGCACACGGAGAGGGAGCCGCAGGCAGCCGGTGCCACGGACCGGGATCCTGGATATCCCGAGGGCTTGGAGGATGCTCTGGTGTTTGTCATGCTGTGAATCCGCATGGATGGATGGATACGTGTTCAAGGTAAATTATGCTCCCAATGGCTGATACTCCAGTGCTCCCGAAGCTCATTTGAAGAGCTCTGCATTTATTCCCTACAGTCCATTAGAGCTCCTGAGCACTGTGGAAACAATTTCTCACTGATTTATAGGAGATGCTATTGACATTGCTTTTATTTAACCTTCAGGAGTACCCAAATTGTGCTTTCCAGCTGCAAAGATGAGATGGCATCTCTCTATGAGAGAACAGACATTAGACTTTATGGCAAAATTCTATTTTTGCAAATCAGTAACTAGTATGTATGTTAAGATGTCTGGTTTTGAGCAACCAAGATCAAAATTGTGGAACTATGATTTACCTCTGTATCGCATTAGTTATATTTGAAGGTTGGGTAACGCACCTAGGAAAAAAAAAATGAAATGCTTTGTGACAGAACCTAAATTCAGCCAAAGTCTCGAGGGGGATTTGTCTGGTATTTTTCTTAAGGAAAACTCATCAAAAGGCATGCAGGAAAGAAAAGCTTGAGGAAACCCGGCCCGAGGTTCCTCCATCACCTGCTGCTGCTTTGGCCTTTCTGGCCCCTCTCTGAATCTTCCCCCCCAACAAACTAACACCTGTGGGTTAACTGTGACTTTTATACAAACCAATTTACAGCAAATGCTTCCTCCTGGCAGAAAAAAGAACACCGTTGCTAAAATTAAAATTATCAATTGTTGTTATCCATTTCTCCAGAAACGCTTCTTGATGTTTTTATAAAATCGTATTCCAGCAGTTCAGCACATAAGAATTACCCCATGGATGGATTACTCACGATCATAATCGTTATTCATATGCTTGGCTATCTGGCTGAAGACATGAATAAACCTCACAGTATAAATTCCCTTTAATTCAGTAATCTCCTAGCTCAGTAATGATCTAGACTGACTAAATTAAGTCAACGGTTTTCATCCTTATAAGCTCTCAATTATTTTCTGCTGCGGATGTTTCTTTCCAGATTGCCAAACGAGGATCATGTTCTGGCCGTGTGTGTTAGGGTACAAAAGTTCCCTTTTGCTTATATGGTGATTACTGTTTCAGAAGGTAGTCAGTAGTATCAAGCATGATGGTGCAGCAACTGTTGACAGATTTTTACACGCCTTTGTGACACCTTAGTTAATGAGTCTGTTTGAGGCAGAGGGACCGTTAAAGGCAATTTTATGAAACAGTCCCAAAATACTATAAATTCTTGGATTTTGTTACATGGAGGAATCTTTCAAAGGAAATGGCTTTCAAGACTTTAAAAAGTTAACAACTTCTGTTATGTATTTTTCTTATGTTTATAGATAATTTTAGGCTCCACACAGAAAAAACAAAGTTCTTACTAGAACTGAGGACAGGATTTTCTGCTAGAATTATTTGTATCCTCTTTGAGTACCAAAAAAGTTTCTGAAAAAAAATAGAATATTAAAACCTATGGAAAGGAAATCTATTTCAGTTCATTTATCTATAATAATTCCTTTCATCTCGAGTCGATGCTGGCAGTCTCTGATAAAGAGCAGATGGTGGAGATTTTCAGATTCAGAAAGTCAGTGCTCTGGACGATACTGAAGGTTGAAAACTGAAATATGAGTCTGAGGCAAATTTTTAAATTGTTTTGAAAAAATGCTTAGTTTGCACTAATCAGACTACCCACAGCTTCTTCCATCAGAGAGCAAGTCAAAATGTGAGAAAGAAAAGCCAGGTTAATTGAAACTTAGCTCAAAACCTAGTTCCAAAGAAATTAAAAGAAGTGGAATTTTTGCTTGTTTGCTTGTTTTTTCAGTTAGCAAGGGCTGGCTCAGATGCTAAGGAATTCTATTAATAACATTAGAAAAACCTGCAGTGGCAAATTATAAATGAATCTAAACAGAGTGTAAGGCCCAATCCCACGTTTCTTGTCCTAGCAAGATCAACAAAGCAAAGTAAAAGTCACACTTTTACTATTTTAACACTCTTTCTGTGCAATAAGGCCTGACTTGGATGGTAGTACAATACAGCAATTACAAATGCTTACATTCCCTGCTTTCCCTAGGTGTCTTTCAATAGTATGATTTTAGGCTTTCTCCTTATAATGCCTGGAGACACATTTCTCCCATTTTCCAGGGATTCCTTTTCGACTGGCACCTTGCATGTAAAGTTTCATGAAAAAGAGAAAAAAAAAGGATATCTTCCAGCTGTGGAAGGACAAACATCCAGCATATAAACAGTTCTGAAGCACTTGCAAAAATCCTTAAGTTTTATGAAGGATTTTGGTTCAGATTTTGGTTATGATGTCTAGAAGTTAGTCCATTCTCAACACTGATGCAGCAGCCAATTCCGTCCTGTTTTCCGTGTTCCAGGTGCCAGAATTGCTGCAGTGCAGTCGCTTTACACACAGCCTGGCCCTATAGCTGAGCAAAACCCCTCTGTGCAGGTGGGAGAGGGACCTGGGCAACAGGCACGGATCTGTCACAGGGATTGGTGTTCCCGTTTGCACAGGTCATTTCGAGATTGGATCCACTGCTCTGCTCTGATAACTGCTCTGAATGACAGGACCCATTTTTAAGCACAAACGAGGCATTTTCTGTCGCTCCTATTGAACTTTTCATTCCTTACGCAATGATTGCTCTCATTCATGTAATGGATTTTCAAGGTTAGTCTCTTCTACTCTGGGTAGCTAAGACCACAAAGAGCTTCAGAGAAAGTGTGACTAGAAGAGTCTGCTTTTGACTTTCTCATTTTCGTTCCATTTATTTCTTGCAAATACAAAACATCTTTGCAAAAACAAATACAATACAAATATATACTACTTAGTCCTTCTACATTTATTTTGTTACATTTGCAGTGCATTTCAGTTTACTGAAGCTGCGATTCTTCTACTAAAACTGTCTGCTTAGTCTGCTTTACTGTGTCATCCAGAAGACATTCACAAATCTGTTCCATTCGATATCTCTTACAACACAACATCTTTATTTGACATGAACCTGTGGTCTGACAAAGTGATTACTCTAATTACAGCCTGCTAATGATATAGTTTCAAAGAAAGAAGGAAAGAAAGAAGGAAAGAAAGAAGGAAAGAAAGAAGAAAAGAAGGAAAAAAAGAAGGAAAGAAAGAAGGAAAGAAGGAAAGAAAGAAAAGAAAAAGAAAATTTTCACGTGTTCATTTTTATCTTCATGGTCAATCTCCTCCTTGATGGGGAGACATCTGTATTCCACTCTGCCAAGAGCAGAACTGCAGCAAGACCTATGGAAACCAGCAGGAAGAATATCACAGCACCTCCTCATACACAAGTGCAATGAAATTTGAGAATAACGGAGGGAAAAAATTGAAACACAGAAAAGCTTCTAAACAATCCTACAGTGCTTCTGTGCATTTTGAAAGCCTATGAAGGGTACGCAGAGTATGTGGAAGTCACATAGTGGGTTTTTTTTTTGCAGTGTAAATTTTAATCTTTTTTTCCTATGTGGATTACAACTTAGCAAATGGAGTAAATGTAATGAAGCATTTGCAATGCAAACAAATTACTCCTCTGTATTAAAAGAGGTTTCAGTCCTGCTGCAGCTGATTTGGAAATGTCATGCATTGAGCTTTGCTGAGCTGATTTTTTATTAAAAGGTGAAGCTTTTCTTTTGGTACTAACAATTCAAAATCACAGGTTTCTTCTTTGGTTTTGTCTTATCTAATCTTTTATTCTTCACATTTTTAAAAGATTTTTTTATTGTTGCTCTTTGACTTTCACTAGGAATAAGTTTGTCCCTTAGTTAGTGACTTTTGCATAATTGGTTATTAAATTCATAAAGACAACTCAGATATTGAAGGTTAATTTTATAGAAATAGTCTTGTAGTTTGCTTACAGTTAGAGGCAGGTTGTACCATCTTTAAACTGTATCTGGTTCCTATGCTATAGCAGGCTGGAAAATATGCATCCCTCATCAAAGGGCATCAGCTCCAGGACGTTCCTGTCTTATATACCATTTATTACCACCTATATACCATTCTTTATTTCTAAAATAAAGAATTCTCACCTAAACTCAAAGACAAATCATTCATGTACTTGTGACAGAGACTGCAGTGGGGCAAGCTTTCACTCCCACGTCTTCACCTTGCATAAGAAAGAAAGTAGTAGGTGCAAAAATGGTTCATAAATTGGAGTAAATAGTGATCGCCTTTTGCACACCTCTGAACCCATTGCAACTGAGCCCGTTCGCGATCTGTAACTGATAGGACATTTCATTTGTCTGTTTACTATAATCCTGTCTGCAAAGTAGTATTTTGCTTGTCTATATTTCTCCTCTCTGTTCTATGTTGAAAAAATCTATCCTCATTTCATTTCATAGAAAAACAAAAATGCAGCATGTTTTTTCTCCAAAGCAAAATGTGCTTCATTATCCGTTAGGCTATAGATGGCCTGGCAATCAGAAGCTATTTAGATTAGCTGCTGCCTTTGCTTCCCTTTATATCAACTGCAGATATGTACTTAAAGACTACCCATCCCCTCAGCACAAATCCAGAAACACCAGAACAACAAGGATTTTATAAACAAAATACCTATTTTCACTCTGCGTTAATTCAAAGAGGAAAATGATATATAGAAAAAAAATAGCTATGACACACTATAGCACCTATAGCACTAAAAATATACACACCAGCACTTTATACTAATAGTATATATCTGGGACTGCCATTCTGGGTAGTCATTGCAGCTGTGATTTTCTTCCCATTTTGGAGCAGTGTAGACCCAGCAGACCCTCAAGTTTTATTATTGTTAATAGTAAATGATGAAACTTGAAGTCATAGATCTACCAAGGAAATAAAATACCATCATAAATAGCTAATAGCAATGTTTTGTACCTTTTCAACTTTGTGGATTATTATTTTTGGCAAATTGTCCTAATTATGATGACAGTATGAAAAATAAGGAACATATGTTTTAGCAGTAAATGCACGAGCAAATCATATGTTCAAGACCAATGAATAATATATGTATCTTTAAACCACAGAAAGTTTAAAGATTAAAATATGCTGTAATGGGTCGTCACATGTGTGTGTGGACCAACATTTGAGAAAACCAGCTTTTTTCTTTCCTGAAAGATGCCCCTTTTTAGGGCTAACCTGTTGAAGTCAGCAGAATTAGGGGGTTTATCACCATTGCTATTTTAATGCAAAGAACAAGACGGCCTGCATAATACAGGCCACATATTTCACCCAGTAAATGAGGGCATTTATTTTAATATACCACACGACCACAAAAATAGAAGAAATGTTTTGTATATTTTCAGCCGGCTTAGTAGCAACCGTTGCCAAAACAGTATCGTGTAACTGTGGTGTCTGCTAGATAAACCACGTGGAAAATTGTACAAGATGAAGGTTTATTTCAGTCTGATGCTCAGCTTGAATTAAATAGTATTCTAATGCTTACATTTGCATTATTCTGATTATAATAATTACTATTCTAATGTTAGTACCATGGCTTTTTAACAATAACAGCAATATAAAATACACAAAGTATGCCTATACCTAAATTTAATGTGTGCAAACATAAGCTTCAAAGTACATCTTTCTACAAGAATGGATGCACTATGCTATGAAAAAAAAAATGCTTTATAAGATTCCACTGTGTTCAGAAATGATTTTCCCTGCAGAAATGAAGCACTATTACACAGCATCCTTGATTACAAACTTATTCTAGTACAAGCCCCACTAATTAGCCAAAGGCTTCATTAGTGGTGCTTTGGTGGCTTGATATGAAACTGAAGGCAAAGGATTAGAAAAAGAAATAGATTGCTTTAAGAAATATATGCAGCATTAGCCATTTTAAATGAAACAACATCAGTGACAAGATGCTAATACAGTTTTAGATTGCCTAATCAAAAAAGTTAGTATTTGCAAATAAAAGTTTCTGTGCAAATGGTAACATTATTATGTTGCAGATGATACAATAGTAATCCCAATTTGAGGTGAGAGTTGAATAAACTCATAGCGTTCTGTTTAGTGAGCATGATAAAATATAGAGGTGTATAGGTAATTGTTAAATGTTTCATGTACAACTCACAGAATAGCCCCACACAGACCCACAAGTTCCAAACTCGTGTCCTCATTTCACACCTTGTCAGAAAGTTGGGCGAATCAGACTGAAGGAAACTATAGTAAGTTACAACTGGATATTCTCCATATAGAATCATAGAATCACAGAATGCTTAAGGTTGGAAGGGACCTCTAGAGATCATCCAGTCCAACCCCTGCACACGCAGGGTCACCTAGAGCACGTGGCACAGGACTGCGTCCAAGCGGGTTTGAAGATCTCCAGAGAAGGAGACTCCACAACCTCTCTGGGCAGCCTGTTCCAGGGCTCTGGCACCCTCACTGGCAATAAATTTTTCCTTAAGTTCCTGGGGAACTTTTGGTGTTTCAGTTTCCGGCCGTTTCCTCTAGTTCTGTCGGTGGCCACCACTGAAAAGAGGCCAGCACCATCCTCCTCACTGCCTCCCTTGAGGTACTTCTAGACACTGCTCAGGTCCCCTCTCAGCCTTCTCTTCTCCAGCTGAACAGGCCCAGCTCCCTCAGCCTCTCCTCATAGGGCAGATGTTCCAGGCCCCTGATCATCCTTGTGGCCCTGCGCTGGACTCTCTCCAGCAGCTCCACATCCCTCTTGTCCTGTGGAGCCCAGAACTGGACACAATGCTCCAGATGTGGCCTCACCAGGGCTGAGTAGAGGGGCAGGATCCCCTCCCTCGATCTGCTGGAGACGCTCTTCTTAACGCACCCCAGGATCCCATTGGCCTTCTTGGCCACGAGGGCACACTGCTGCCTCATGGTCAACTTGTCGTCCACCATGACACCCAGGTCTTTCTCCGCAGAGCTGCTCTCCACAAGGTCGGTCCCCAGCCTGTACTGGTGTCTGGGGTTATTCCTCCCCAGGTGCAGGACCTTGCACTTGGCCTTGTTGAATTGCATGAGGTTTTTCACCGCCCAGTTGTCCAGTCTGTCCAGGTCCCTCTGGATGGCAGCGCAGCCCTCTGGGGTATCGGCTACTCCTCCCAGTTTGGTATCATCAGCAAACTTGCTGAGGGAGAAGAAACTTGTATAGAGACTTTTTCATATGCATTTACTACTCAAATTGTGCCTACACTTTCCACTGACTCTAAAACTGAGCTGTTCCATACACCAAATAAAGCACAAAGGCTGCTCTCTCCTTTTCTCTCTGTGTGCTTTTGCGCACATTACTATAGGAGTCTTAAGGTGAAGCATAAAGCATAAGAGCATTTTTTTAAGCTGTAGCATAACACCTTAATGTGTGTAATGCACATAATGTGTTGACTTGCAAACAGAATAGTCTAAGAACTGCAAATGGATGTTTTCAGTAAAACAGTATTTTGAGACCGTTCTTTAAATTGATGCATTCAGACACTGCACGTGTTCACTCTTATCCATTCCTGAATCTCTTTCCCTTTGCTAGACTTGAAACGGATGTTGAACTGACTTACCAGCTGATCAGAGACCAGCACTAAGCACCATCACAGGAATTGAAATTACTGTGGACTGGACTGTCCTGTGTGACTTATGTAGTACTGAAGGCACTTGAATTCCTTGGAAATGAGGAGCTACACGAGATGAAGTCCTCATCCTGTATTTGTAGCACAGGACAGGAGCCAAGAGCAAGCAGAGCTCCTTCTAGGTCACTCCTCACATGAGGGACATGGAAGCGAAGTGCATTAACTGAGGTCTGCTTTTGCCTGAATGGTCTTTTCAGTCCAGAAAGGACACCATAAAATACCTTTTATTTCTTCATTTTGAAACTGCACCTCTTTCATCAACTAAACAGCCACCAAAATAACTGAAATCCTACAAAAACACATCATTACATACATCCTGCTATAAACTCCACAATTCTTCTTAATATTTTAGATTATATAAATCAGAAGTAATTTCAGTAATGAATTTGCACTCATTTAAATTAAGTGCATATCAGAATTATAATGCTATTTTCCAGGAGAAACTCTCGGAAACTAAGAAATACCAGCATGGCTGGTGTTCATTTTCCCAAAAGCTTTCAGCTCACAAGAAACTTCAGTCCCTATAGTTAAAGTGTTTTTCTGTTTTTTGTTTGTTTTGTTCTGTTTTTCCAAAAAGTTATGAACAGTTTATCATACTAGGATTGGTTTCCACCTGAGCCTGCAGATTTTATTCCTGTTCAGCTGTAGCAGACTGCGGATTTCGCTACTTTCCTCCTCTCCCCTCCCCTCCCCTCCCCTCCCCTCCTCTCCTCTCCCCTCCTCTCCTCTCCTCTCCTCTCCTCTCCTCTCCTCTCCTCTCCTCTCCTCTCCTCTCCTCTCCTCTCCTCTCCTCTCCTCTCCTCTCCTCTCCTCTCCTCTCCTCTCCCCTCCCCTCCCCTCCCCTCTCCTCTCCTCCCCTCCCCTCCTCTCCCCTCCCCTCCTCTCCCCTCCTCTCCTCCCCTCCCCTCCTCTCCTCTCCTCTCCTCTCCCCCCCTCCCCTCCTCCCCTCCTCTCCTCTCCTCTCCTCTCCTCTCCTCTCCTCTCCTCTCCTCTCCTCTCCTCTCCTCTCCTCTCCTCTCCTCTCCCCTCCCCTCCCCTCCCCTCTCCTCTCCTCCCCTCCCCTCCTCTCCCCTCCCCTCCTCTCCCCCTCCTCTCCTCCCCTCCCCTCCTCTCCTCTCCTCTCCTCTCCCCCCCTCCCCTCCCCTCCTCCCCTCCTCTCCCCTCCTCTCCTCTCCCCTCCTCTCCTCTCCTCTCCTCTCCCCCCCTCCCCTCCCCTCCTCCCTCCTCCTCTCCTCTCCTCTCCTCTCCTCTCCTCTCCTCTCCTCTCCTCTCCTCTCCTCTCCTCTCCTCTCCCCTCCTCTCCTCTCCCCTCCTCTCCTCTCCTCTCCCCCCCTCCCCTCCCCTCCTCCCCTCCTCTCCTCTCCTCTCCTCTCCTCTCCTCTCCTCTCCTCTCCTCTCCCCTCCTCTCCTCTCCCCTCCTCTCCTCTCCTCTCCCCCCCTCCCCTCCCCTCCTCCCCTCCTCTCCTCTCCTCTCCTCTCCTCTCCTCTCCTCTCCTCTCCCCTCCTCTCCCCTCCTCTCCTCTCCTCTCCTCTCCTCTCCTCTCCTCTCCTCTCCTCTCCTTTCCTCTCCTCTCCTCTCCTCTCCCTCTCCCCTCCTCTCCTCTCCTCTCCCCCCCTCCCCTCCCCTCCTCCCCTCCTCTCCTCTCCTCTCCTCTCCTCTCCTCTCCTCTCCTCTCCTCTCCTCTCCTCTCCTCTCCCCTCCTCTCCCCTCCTCTCCCCTCCTCTCCTCTCCTCTCCTCTCCTCTCCTCTCCTCTCCTCTCCTCTCCTCTCCCCTCCCCTCCCCTCCCCTCCCCTCCCCTCCTCTCCTCTCCTCTCCTCTCCTCTCCTCTCCTCTCCTCTCCTCTCCTCTCCTCTCCTCTCCTCCTCCTCTCCCTCCTCTGGTCTCTCCACTCTCCCCTTGCCCTTTTCATGCTTTTGATACATCCCTACTGGCACTGCTTGTTAAAAGAGATGATAGTTCTTGTGCAGTGTCCAATTCCCTTCAAGTTATCAATCTCTTAAATTAAAATCAGCAGACTGTGAGGCTGCTTCTCTCTTTTTCCGTGTATGCAGTAAATTACACAGGTTTGTGTTGCTCTCTTAGACATTAATGAAGGGTTCCCCCTGCCTGATAATGCAGGTTAATGTTGAATTTAACTCATTCCTCACACTATGGCTCTTTCTGATACTCATTATTACAGTCAGGCACAAAGCTTTGGGATATTTTTTCTATTTTTCCACTGAAATGCTATAAATTTACGCAAGCTTCTTGTCTCACACATGAGTTAGTGAAGAGTGCTTGGAAGCCTAAGGAAACCTGAGGAAACTGGTCATGTGAAAAATAGGGAAAGGAAAAATTTGCTTTATCTTTCAACTTTGAGACATAGCAATCTACCCCTTTATCTCTCTCTATATATATTTGGAATTAGGGTCTTAGGTTGGTAGGAATGACTATCACAACTCTTCCTTTTGTGACCTTTTCAATGTTTTGCTTCAAGTACATCATCAAAGAATTTACATTAATTTATTATGAGAAGAAGTATTGATCTCCGTTGACTTCAGGGTTAGACACTGAAGAAGAATTGCCTTCAGTTCAAATAAATCTCAAATGGCTTTCCTATCTGGAGGATGAAATAAATGATAGCATTTAATCTATGTGAGCAAGATGGATACGTAGAGGATAGAAGTACAGAGGTAGCCCCCTCATCTCAGGGGTGTACAGATATACTCTATACAGATTTCAGCTGGCAAAAGCTTTGGCTAATTTTATCCAAGACTATAGTTCTTATTCATGATAACTCATGTTATATCCAATGTCACGTTCTAAAATACAGAATAAAGAACTTTTTTCTTTTTTTTTGCATGAGAGAGTTACAGTCAACACACATTTATCTCAAAGGGTCTGAGGTGACCCTCGTAGTCACTGGAGCCCTGTTTTAATGGAATCTAGGTGTTTAAAAAATAGTGTTTACACCGCAGAGCTGTCGCCTCCAGATAACCCTCCTGCTGCATTCACAGCAGAGCAATAGGCAAACAGTGTACAAATAACTGGCCCCACTAAATACATTAACCAGCAATGACAGAAGATTAATGCAAGACAATAATTGTGACAACCAGGAAAAATAAGTAGTGAAAGTTACAATCTATTTCCTTAATGTATTTCAGTTTGTCATTCATTTGTAACGAAATTAGAAAGAAATACAAAGCAACTGATGCTTCACCTAGAAAAATGTATTTCTGGAAAGTATGTAACGAGGACATTTATTCTTTTAAATAGATCATATATTTTGTGCACAAGCATTTTATGGTGGCAGAACACAAAGGGATTACCACAGATGATAACTTATATTTACCTTGCCTGTTGCATTCAAGACTTCATGCAACCTGCTCCTGCCAGGAAGGAATTGTCTGCTACCAACACACAGCACTGCTGTGATTCGGGGGTAATTCTGCTTGAACTTAAACGTACTGTGGATCTGAATGGAGTCAGGGCAGCGTTAAATTAGCCTAGTTAAAATATAACAGGGAAATACCTGTTTGAGTGAACTTGCTTCACTGTGTACTGTACCCCTAGCATTATCCTTTCACTTCTCTGTGGCTATAAAACTTGCAATTTAGAAGGTTTTTTTTCTTAAAAAAAAAAAAATTACATCTGACATAGTTTAATAGTATGCACCTAATCTAGGTTACAAAATATTCTTATAAATTAAGAGGATTAACTATGAGATGTAGATAACACTCTTTCTGTATATGATAACAGAACTATGCACACAGATATACAATATATGTCATTAAAGATGGGATTGGAAATTATTTTAAAATGAAGTTAGAAAAAAAAAGAGTGTTTTATTTCATGCAAGTAGTTACAATATATAGAACTCTTAAAGTGTCTTATTCCTAATATTTAGAAATCTACTCATCAAGTAAACTGAATTCAAGCCGGTGATTTAGGATCCAGGGTTTCCAACAAGCCTACATTTTTATGCCATCATGATGTTGCACCATAAATTCTTTCCCTCTATTTTAGCTTACTTAGCAGTAGTTGGTATGCCCTCAGTCACCTGAAATAAGTGAACTGCAGAGTGGGAAAAACAGTCCCAAAGCCTGGCTTTTAGCTTTCACCCGGCAGGGAAAGGAAAGGACACAGCTTATCTTCAACTGCATCCATCTATTGATCCATTCCCGTTGGGCCAAAACATTCTGAAATAGTTATAGCTGGGGATTAAATAAGATGATATGACCTCTTCTGAAATCCCTTTCAAAGGCCTCAAGGAGGAGGTGGTGCTCTTTGTAACGGTTTAATTTGACTCTTGAGTCATGCCTTCTTGACTAACCCCATTGGGTTTTTATTTGTAGAAAAGTGACTATAGCAGAGAGAATTATTTCCTGTTTTCATGAGGAAATAATGTACTATTAGTTCACATCATGAAAAAAAAAAGGGATTTGCATACTCTAAATTACTCAGATGTTGCGGTATCAGAAACAGAGACGACTCTTACAAGGAAGCTTCAAATGAAAGCTGCAGTAAATCATTCATGGAAGTCTTAATCACTACTATGAAAAAAGTCCTGACTACTCAATTTAAATTTGATCTGCTGTTTGATTTGTTGTTAATGCCTTCATTGAAAATGCTTATTAAATGAGTTAATTTGTCATTATACTTTATACAGAGATGGACACCAAGCAAACAAAAAATTCTGCTTCATAACGACATCTGCAGTCCTTCCAGGTGATCCTTGACACAATATTAAATATGATGCTACCAAACATTCTGCTTAGTTCAAATATGAGCAATAAGATCCTCGAAAAAATACCCAAAAAAGCACTGCTATTTTGACATCACAACATCACAAAGCAGAATTTGTAAGACTCTCATTCTAGTATTTACTCTTTTACATTTTGTCCTACCAGAGTTCAAATTTTCA